>NC_052105.1:1923623-1972525 GCF_012273895.1 Zerene cesonia | reverse complement strand
CAAACCTGAAATCAACCATTGTCTCGTTAATTTAACGTCATGCGAAGGATTCAATTGAATTTGTGAATGTATTGTCTCTTTTTCGATGATTAATAAAAATGTACTAAAAGAATATTATATTTAAAAATGATTATTGTACGTATGGCAAAATTTTACTGTGAGAATACTGTCCTTTTATAACCAATCCAGCCGTTCAGAGATTAGTTGGAACAATCAAAAATTTTTGTCCGTATGGAGGTATACACGGTAGATACAATTTAGTAATTTAGTAATATAGATTCTATCATTGAATCCATATATTTTCCGTCCATTATCTCTTGGTATCGACAACCCGGGTAAACAGGCACACTCACGCGCACACGCACACGCGCACGAGCACGCACACGCACACGAGCACGTACACGCACATGAATACGCATACGCATACGCATACGCATACGCACACGCACGCGCACGCGCACACGCACACGCACACGCACACGCACACACAAACACGCACTCCCGCACGTGCTCACCTTAGAGTCGGGGCTGATGGCGAGCGCGTAGCACGCGGGCGCGGAGGAGGTGAGCTCGGCGCGCATGCGCGGCGTCGGCGCCGACAGGTCCCAGATGGAGAGGTTGGACGCCTCGCCGCCCACCAGCAGCGTGCGCCCGTCCGGCAGCAGCTTCACCGAGCGGATGTAGTTGTCCCGTTGCTGCGGTGGGAATCGGACGTTAGATATGCACTTACATAGGCTACTAGATATAATCTCCTGAATTAATCTTTCCTTCGTACTCGTCACAGTCTACCACAAATTTAGAAGTCCCTGATGTGACATCATACGTTTTCAATTTTGAGCAATTATTTCAAAAAATGTTACCGAAAAAAGCAGTTTCGATTTCGAATTTTAAACGTCGAATCATCATTACAAAATTAAATCTTATCATGTGACGTCACAATGGTTTGGACCCCCTCACGCCTTGTCACATTTCGATGACATTTTGTTTTAAATGGCAGGGTCCACATTATCTTTCACTATACTCAGCATTTGTCATCCATCAACTCACCAAGCAGTCGAGCTGCGAGAGCGGCTCGAGCGTGGCCGGCGCGGCCGGGTTGGTGATGTCCCACAGCTTGACGCAGCCCTTGCCGCCCGTGTAGGCGTGGCGCGCGGCGGCGCCCAGCGACAGCGCCACGGCGCACACCACCTCGCCGTGCGGCAGCGCCGCCACCTGCCGCGCGCCGCGCGGGATGCCCGGGCCGGCCAGCGCGTCCGCCGGGAACGGCACCGGCTGCAGCGGCCCGCCGCACGTGTGGTACGAGTACGCTCTACGTGTAAATATATTATATATACAAAATTATTTACAAAAAAACTTTAAGGTTATTCGAAACGTTATGTTGTACGAATGTGCTCTGCAAGGGTCGATCATTTTTGTTTTTGTAATAGATGGATGATAAAAAAAAATTATATCCTAATCAACCCATATCTCCGCAGTGCCTCAGTAAGTGTCACTTCTATTAATTTGGTTATGCCTATGACAAATATGCGATTGCAGTATATAATTTTTGTTTGCTAAAAAATATCAAGCTTATATTTTTATAATTACCAGAACCATTAATCTCGTCAATCAATATATTTTTATTGAAAATAAATACTCACGGCTTAGCAGGAGGCATGCCATTGGTTCGATGCCCGTCGAAGGGGAGGGGGGTGCGGTACGCGGCGTAGGGCGGGAACGCGTAGCGACCCGTCGGCGTCGGAGCCCGTCCTTTCGCTCCCGGTGTGCCGGGTTTTTCCTGCAATTTGATAAATCATTTGTATTTATTTCCATTTCATTTTAAGTAACATTGTAATCATAATAAATCAAACCCATCAGTAGATCATAATTTTCATTTTTATATTCAGCAATTACTTTTAAAATAAAATTAACAGTCTTGTGACTGTGATTTAATTACCTAACTATCACATGTTATGTAATGTAACTTTACATTCTTTGTTCAGATTATGTATTTGAAATTGTACATAAAACTATCACTTATTTAACCAGTAAGCTTGTAATTGGCTTTGAACATAAATACATTAAAAATGTATGATTTAATATATTAAACATTTGCATGCTTACATCTTTAGAGCTCTTGGGAGTAGATCGACTTGAAGAGGACCCTGATCGTGACGGAGGTCTTGGACCATTCTCTGTTCTCTCTCCCTCTGTGCGTACACTTGGAGACCCTCTTTCTTCCTGAAAGGGAAAATAATGTTGTTTTAAATAAATATATTAGGTGTACAATTCTTTACCTATATAAGACTCTAACAAATACACTGTTCACTAACTGAAACTTTCACCAAAAATATGATATATTAAGAACCTAGTTATGCAAAAAAAAAAAGTTCTAACTTGCAACAAAAACTTTCGTGTCGCATCTAAGTAGAAACGTGTTGTTGGTTGTTAAATTTGTTTAATATTGTGATTCTCCATTTGTTATTGTACAAAAAAAATACATTTGCGATATATGCTTTATGGATTATGTAAATTTATAGAGTTGAGTTTATACATATAACAGAGAGACCGGAAACGATCATTGGGCAATAAATAGCTCAAAACTCAAAATGTAAGATCAACTTCTCAAAATTCGTGCTCTATACGCTATATTTAACAACGAATTATCAAGGACTTGAGAAATTTTGAAAGAATAGAAAAAATTCGATCACGAGGCAGGATTCGAACCTGCGTTTCTTGCCTAACCGTAGCAACGTCTAGCCTCTCGGCCACCCGTGATCCTGCCACATTAATGGAATTTCTTCTACTCTTTCGGTTTCATGTGCCTAAGGGGCACCCCACGCCATCTATTGAGACGATTAAGAACCATCATAACCAATACGAAACATTATTTCAATGATTACAAGGACCTGTTAACATTAAATAATAATATACTATAAAAAAATACTAACCTCATTAGCAACATCTACAACTAAATCTTGATCACTTTTTTCAGCATCACTATCCTGGAATATCAAATATGGTTAGAATTAAGGCATGAAAGCAATCTTAGTAAAATTTCAGCGAACACTTTAGCAATAAACTAAAAGCAACTTTAAGTGAAGCGTGATAAAGCTTATAATTGGTTGTCTGTTTTGATATTCTATAGTAACATTCATTCAATAGCCAGTTTTCCCTTATAACCTTTATAATGCTACTGAAGTTAACATGATTTAAAAAAAATGTTAAGTTTTGAGGAATATATACTCTTATTTTTAACCGACACAAAAGGAGGAGAACCATTTATTTTTATTCAAACGTGATTCTTTTGTGTTTGATAGAAATTTGTTATTATTTAAGATCGTACAGTGGCACCTTTCCCTTAAATCTTAATATCTATAAATTACGTGTCATATTGTTTGTTCGCGATGGCCACCTTAACTACTCAACCGATCCCCTTGGGTTTACCAAAATCCTTTCTATCTGCATGCTAAATTTCAGCCCTATCCATCCAGTGTTTTGGGTTGTGCGTTGATAGATCACTATGTCAGTCAATCAACTTTGAGCTATATAAATATATATATATAGAAGATAGTTTAATATGCATCTACACAAAAGCAGACAACCAATAGCGTAGCAGCAGGCAAGTACGAACGTCACATACACTAGACACACTGACATATCCCACCTTGTCCTCCTTCCGTCGCTTCGCGTCGAGCGGCTCGGGCTCCGGCGAGCGGCCGCGGTACTTCTGCTCGCGCTCCAGCGGCGATACGGAGCGCCGCTGCTGTGATATTTCGATACAATCATAATATATACTAATATTATAGAGCTGAAGAGATTGTTTGTTTGAACGCGCTTCCGATTTGAAAAATTCTTTCAGTGTTAGATAGCCCATTTATTGAGGAAGGCTATAGGCTATATATGTACCACGGGGAAGCCTGGACGGACCGCTGGCATTAATTTATACTGATGGATTCGCGATTGTGTATTTTAAAGATGGATTCAATGTGCCTCTACTAACAAAGTACAATATTTATGCTTAGTAACGAACAAATTTGGGGGATGTAGTCTGATTAAAAAAAAAAATTTCAATTTTCCGAGACGCAAAATTATTCCCAATTACATATATAGACTATGCCACTCAGCGAAGTTGCAGTTTTTTAATGACGAAGGAATTTTTAAAATCGGTCCAGTAGTTCTTGAGTTTATCCATTACAAACAAACTAACAAATTCTTCCTCTTTATAATATTAGTGTAGCTAGTAAAAGTTAAATTACCTGTTGGCTCATAGCCCTAGAAGCAGCGAGTCTATCATCCTCCCTGGGGGGCGGGGGTTGGCCCGGCAGGAGGGGCGGAGGCGCCGGTCCACCTGATAGCGGCGGTTTTATATCCGTCGGTGGGGGTAACTCCACCTATAAATCACATTAAATTGTATGTTACAAACTTATTTGAATGGCATGTCACATCCCGATACAGTATAGTAAATAATATTATAAAATATGAAAGGATAAGGGAAAAGGAAATGATTGACAACTGAAAAGAAGGAATATACTGGCACGGGTGAGATTAAGGCCTCAGGGCGATGGCCCCTTTCATTGGTGGCCAAATTACGCGTAAACGCGTCGCAGTTCTCACCTTATGCGCCGGCGGCGGCAAGTGCGGCGCGGGCGGCGGCCCCGCGCCGGGGAACAGCAGCCCGCCCGCGCCGAGCAGCGCCCCCGCGCCGCCCACCCCGTGCGGCAGCCCCGCCGACGCGTGGATCTGTTGCTGGAAACATTCCCTTGTTACGAACTGTCGTTGAAACTGGCGGGGGGAGGGGTAACACGATATTATGATAATTCGTCATAAGGATAGAAAGGTAAATTTTAAGCCCACATACTATAAATAGATATATATCGTGTGAACCGTAGATTACATTACAGATAAATTATTATGAATAATTGCTAAAAAAATGCGGGTTTAATGAATAAACGTTATGGTTTTATGACACTGTCCTATATAGTCATGATGTCATATTATATTAAAGAGACAGAATTTTTTTTCCGTTTGTTCACAACAATAATTATTAATATACAAAAATTGTACGTCTCACAGTTTTTTTTTTCATATTTTGAATAATATATTACATGTGTATTCGTAGTTCGATTAGAATTTTCAAAATAAAAAATTTCTTTTCAAGATACAATTTAGGATATATTTAAGAACACTTGTACTATCGTGATCTAATGCAACACTTGTGATAGCTCGTACTAAAGGACTATGTAAAAAAACGTTTGGTATATAGAAATAAACTAACTTAAGCGACGAAAAATATCAAAATTATGACAATGTTAATAAGAAATAATAATCTTATACAAATTTTAGCGTGATAAATTAGAAAGAATACCCCATATAATGAAATTGCGTGCAAGAAAAGTTAGCTAAAAATGAAATCGTTAGATAATTGATTTTTGACCATCCCACAATTCGTACAATTTTAAATTAAACTTGTTGGTAAATCGTTAAAAAATAAAGCACTTAATTTCAGAACAAGAGACCATACTGTCTTATATTGATTACTTATAGAAAAGTATACATTGCATAATTTAATGACAAAAGTTATTAATAACTTTGTTTGGAGCTTCTACAAAACATTTATCATACAATATAGTATAATATCATAAAGAAACAAATGAAAACCCTCAAGCAACATGTTACAGTGCATCATACAAAGCAATAACTGCGTGAAGTCAATGGTGCTTGAATTTAATGGAATAAAGTAAGATGTAGGGAAAACTCAATTAATTTTATATGAGCATATCGTTATGAAGGAAATGGTTATATTAATGATCGAGATATTGATTTGAGGCCACTATTAAAATGCAATCACAAAGCATTCTAACAATGAGAACATACAATCATTTCTCAATCTTTTAAAATATTATATTTAAAAAAAGACATCCAGAGTGTTCTAGTATTAGAGTCATATTTTCCTTTTGGTATTTAAATAATAAACCTTATCTTACAGTTCAGTATTTTATAAAACACATACAATTTGAGGCTGTAATGTTATAGAAATATCTGTAGCCGCTTAAGTTCTATCAAAGCGAGTCAGATAGGAAAATCTTACTTTGTCATACTGAGATCCTTGAATCTCATACAAACTATTTAAACTGTGGACATGACTGTATTTGCCATAGGAATACCTTCCCTAATCTAAAGCAAACTACACGACAGCTTTGTGTGAAGTTCTTATCTCATAATTATATTGACAATAGATTTAGTTCATACTAAAATGTAATGAGGTGTTGAATAAAAAATAATCTTGCAACGCAAAAGTGGTGTTAATCACAAACAAACAAAAAAAAAACATAAAACCAAGCACATTTTTGACTAACTTACAAGAAGTTGCTGCAATCCCTGTTGTTGTTGTTGCTGCGGACAACATTTAAAAAAATACGCTCAATTATTTATTTTTCTATATCGTAATAAATTTCCTGATTTAAGCATAGTCTACAAAAATAGCACTAGATTTATTTCATATTGTGTAAACCCTTAAAAAATATTACATACAAGAAACCAATTCAATATAGACAAGTGTTCAAGAGATTCGAGAATTTTGTCAGTTAAGAAATATTTTTTAAAGATGCCGAAATAATATGTACAGCATTATCCAAATAGACAGTAACTATTTTGTTTGTATTTACATTGAAATACGAACAAAAAACTTACCCCTATAATAGCATTAAGTTCAGACATAGTGACCTGCTTAGCTCTCTCCACGGCGGACGCGACTTGCTGTTGGTGTTCTTGTGCAAGAAACGGCAGCACTTGTCCAATTATTGCGCTTAATCTCTTCGCTATTTCCGTCTAAAACATAACACATTATTCAACTTAATAGATTTTTCGAGAAGAATAATTAAAAATAGTACCCCCGTCATTTATGAAAAAAAAATACTGTAAGTAGAAACAGTATTAACGAGTTGAGTGTCTCCACATTGAAAAATGGATGTCAATTTTATCTAATAAATATTGTGACAGTTCTCTATGTTAAAAACTATGAAATCACTATTCCAATAACAGAATAGGTATAAAAAAATTGAGACAACTATAATTGTAAACCTGTTATTGTACCTTTTCATCATTGTAATTAATATGGTAATGAAGAAGAAATTATATTCTATTGGGTTCAATTAAACAACTCTTGTACATTGAAACAATTCAGATAAAGGTATAATTAAATGAAAATTGCTTCTAGTAATAGACATTAAATATTGTAAAACAAAGCAATAAGTTTTTGTCAAATAAAAGAGCAATAAAAATAGTTCACCTGCTTGTGCATTTCAACATTCAATCCATAGGACATCTCATAATACTGAAAAGATAGATAAGTTACATTAGATACTTTGTAGAGCAGATAAAACCTAAAACTTCACTTACAGCATATCTTATATTTTTAAAAGAGCAATTCTTGTGTATATATATATATATAATTGGAATCTCGGAATTGGCTCAACGATTTTCATGAAATTTAGTATATAGGGGGTTTCAGGGGCGATAAATCGATCTAGCTAGGAATCTTTTTTAGAAAATGTCATATTCGTGTTTTATCGACTTAAACTTACTTTTTTAACAAAAAGGAGGCGTTTGAGTAGTCCCAATTTATTATGACTCTTCCTGACATCTATTGGCGAATAATAATACTATTTTTTGGCGAATAATTAAAGTTAAAACAAAAAAAAAACCAAGCAAAGCTCGGTCATCCAGGTACTTCTTTATTTACATGTGTAAGATGTTTGTGTGTATTATAATGTTATGAAACAATTTCATTGACCCTTGTATTAATTCCCTAAACAATTAGATACAATATTTGAGGCTTTGATTTGCTCTATTAATTAATTGTTATATCAGCAATAAAAAATAATAAATCCTTTCTACAAAAAAGATCAGATCCAGATAAAGACTCCAGATTCTAAAATGGGTTCTAATGACAACAATAAAAGGGGCAAATGGCAACAATTTCCTATTGAACAAAAATAAATAAAAACTATTGCATTAATAAAGCCTTTTTGTCATTGGGAACATTGGTTGAATAGTATGTAAGTTTAAGTAAATGATTTAAAAAAGTTGTTGAAAATAAAGACATAAGTCTTTTCAAGTTTTTAAATAAATATTGTAAAGCTAAATTAAGAATTAAATACCATACCATCACATAATGCCGTTGCATTTCTGTTTTTTCACTAGCTAGTTTCTCACATTCTAATTTTAACCTGTAAAATAACAATAGATTTAACAGATATTTTGTATTACATGCATAATTAGTAAGGTTATTATAACTGTTATTTTGTATCTTCCTAACTAATGTCAAATACCTAAAGAGGAAAAGAGACAATCACTGAATGACCTCATTAAAAAATAATTGATTGCACTTAAATAAGGTATACATAAACTTGTGTATTTCATTTAAAGAGTTAGTAACTATCAAATGGCATGAAATATCAGTAAACTTTGATTTTAGCAAAATATTTCAACAACACAATACAATTCATAATGAAAAAGGGCTTACAAAGCTGCAGGAATTAATTATTGAGTAGAAAAAGGAAAATAAATATAAAATGTAATATACATTAGTGGTATATTGTAGTATGGTAAGGTTTAATCTCGATTCTTTGTAACTTACGTATGATATTGTGCTTGTAAAAAATTAAATTCTTCCTTTATTCGTTCTAAAGTATCCGCTATCGTTAACTTTATCGGACCTGCCGAGGGTTGAGGCCCCTGAAAAAAAGATCACGATAATCATTACTTAAAAGTAAATTATTCAAAGTTTATGTATACTTCATAGGTTAATAAATAAGTTAAACAAACCCGAACTGCGCCAGCCGGGTGCCGCGTCGGTGTAGGATACATTTTTATTATCTTATAGTTAAATAAAATTACACAATTAAATAGAACTCTTCATATAACCGACACCGATGTATGTTGATAGCACCATTTCCAGTAACTCAACCTGTGCTATAATGCGCTAAACACTTTTCCGTAATAACACACTAAGCACAATGATATGCACAAACTTTGATTATAAACTTTTAAATTAACAATCATTATCTCTACATTTAGGATATCACTTTCACTTTATTTTTTGTTTTTTATTAATGACCTTAACTAGCGTTATTATTCAAACATTTTATTAAAATACAACAGATATTTTTATGAAAAATTGTATCCATAAATCCACGCCGCAATTTCGGTGTCATGTCATATCCATCCATCATTCACTTCATTCGTCAACCACGACCACAGACAAATGTTACCCAATTTAAATTAGAAATCTACTAAAAAAAATTACATACTTTTGTTTGTATAATTTATAATTCATAGGAGATAATGTCTTAAAACCTTTACCAAGTGAATTAAAACAGTGAAGCTAATCAAATCAAGTAAAATTCTCAAGAAAACACAGCAAACACAATTATATTCTCGTAGTATTGTAGTATTGTAGTACTCTTCAGTAAGATACTTCAGTAATATATATACTACACTTTATAATTTATATACTTATACCATAATTAATATTCATTTTCAAAATAGGCAGCATAAAATATACACGATTTAAACATTTTCTTCAATATGGGATAACTTTATTACAGCTGGCCACACTAACACAGATATGGTATTTTGCAGCATTGTAATTTGTAATATGTGGTAAAGTAATTTATATCCAGCATTTAGATTGTATCTTTAAATAATTAATAGAATCAATTCCAAAACTTTTTTATCAAATAATTGATTGATATACAAAAGAATTTAGTTGTTTCATGATTGCATTAATTTATTATACACTAACTAGTCACTGCTCGCTCTTCAATAAAATATTATAAAACAGCTCAAAAGTATATCACTTTCAATTTGTAACCATCTTGAATAAGGTTTTAAGTTAGACAGCTAAACATTACAATTATTTATCAAAACTGAACCTCTTATCTCGAAAAAGAAGAATATTCACTGTACATAAATATGAATATTGGCTAGGCCATCAGTTTTGCTTGAATATTTAATCATTTTAATGATGCAAATTAATACACAATTGTTTTATTTATTATACTTAAAACTATTGCAAAACGTTCTTTGTAGATAAACAAAATGTACACTTGAATGGCAACATTATTGAATGTTCGCTCTTCGCATTTTTAATTTTATTTTCGCATTTTGATGGCAGATTGCGTTCGTCGCGCTGTTGCAAGTAGACGTAGAAAGAGTGCAGTGATCGGAGTGTTTTGAAATCATAAATTTGGTTGCTTTGACAAAAACGTGATAAAGTGTATGTTCCAATGATTATATTTAGAAGAAAGTGCTGTTCATAAAGTGGTATTACGTTTTTTGTGAGTTTTTACGTCGCAAAGAGAACCATCATGGATTTCAAATCAGCCGTTTATAATACTTTTAATGCTGCCCGAGATGGAAATTTAACACGATTAAAAGTATGTATCGCTTTATTTTATTAATATAATAAATAAGAATATCAAATATTTGTTAATCGCTTGTGGTGCTTCCATATTCAGCACTTTAAACGTTCCGTTATGTAGGAATGTGCGGTTAATAATAATCCAGTATTGTTAGGCTAAGGAATGGAGATCGAGAAAAAATACTGCATGAATATATCAGTAACTTTTCTTTCCCATACATACTATTTTTGTAATTGCAGGTATTTCTATAACAATGTTGACTGCACATGGTTTAAATTAAAATTTATTTACTTTGCTGAATTTTGTTACAAAGAGTAGCTGTAGATATGGGACATTTATAACGAACTAATTACCTGATTATTTATAAAGTGTTTGTGTATCCATATCTTGCTCAATTATGTTTACACTACTGAAACATTTTGGCTGATATTTTGAATACAGGTAGACTTGTACAACATAAGGGCTTTTCTTCCTTCCTTCTCACTTTACAAGAGAAGGCTTTCTAAGTATGTAAATGAAAATTTAGCTCTTGCAAAGTTTGATTGAAAGCTAATTTTTCAAACTCCAGAAGTCTGGTCTATTTTAGAAAATTCTCACTGTTTGAAATAATAACAAAGTTGGTCCATAGGCATTGCTTATTAGTAACCTCTACTAAACAGCCCAGTTTAAGAGCTCTATTAAACCTGAATATATATCATTTTGATAAGTTATTATGAAGTTGCGCAAATATCTTTAATGACCCACCAAAAACAAATATTTGACCTATAGATACTTTATAATTATGTAAATACATATCCGAATGTATGTTACATTGACTAACATTCATGAAAGGTTAATAGCATATATGAAAACAATAAATTTTTGAATATAAATAAGGTAATATGTTTAATATGTAATATTTTAAATGAAAGTGGTGGTGCAATGACCTGATTCAATGGCTTGTTTATACTGACTGACTGTGTGGGCGATCATTGTACTTTGGCCCAAGAGAAATCTTATTATCAAATCAAATTATGTTAAATGGAATTTCCAGTGTTCTCAATTCGTATCACAATGTAATATAATGTCCCGAACCCATATTGGATAATTAATGTTTTCAATCAGAATTTATCGATAAATATATACAGATTATGATATTAGGTGACTCGGCAAAGAATATTGTTCTACTAGGATAAACTATTCCATGCATAAAAATCATTTCAATCACAAAACTCAAACGTTTATATTCAATTATATAGACTTCTTTTAGAAGCACTTTTAAATTGCCATAATATAACAGTGACCATTCCCATCCTATATACTATCCTACCTATATACCTTAAATCTATTGATTTAACATATTACAATCATAAAAATCAGTGGACCAGTTTTCTAATAGTGAAATCACAACTTATGTGGCATAAAATTACTAATATTATTACTACCCATAGCTTTTATATTGCTTTGCATGGTCAAATCCACAGTTAAAAGTAGCCTATATCGCTTCCTAGCCTCTTAACTATCCCCAATGCAAAATTATACCACAAAATTAGGAAAATGTGATACAAAGAAACAAACAAACTTTTTCAATTATAGTATTAGGTAGTAAGAACTAACTGAGGATATTTTAAATGAGCTAACCAAATGTGAAAATTTAATATTAAGGAATCACTTTATATTTGCCTTTATAATAATGGATTCTTAGAAACAATAATCTTCTATTTTTAACTTGTTAATAATAGATTATAAGATAATTAATCTGCAATAACAGGACTTTTTTTTCAAGTTTTCCTTTGAAATTATTTGGGCAAGGGAAGAGATGGCAAATATATACCATGAAATATGAGTATAGGTATTTTCAGGGCAAAATCTGCTCAAATGAACTTGCTATCCAAGACTCTGTTAATTATGTATATGTGTAATGTTTATTAAATGGTATACTTGTACATTGCTTTAACAATATGTAGAAATTTTGAGATTACAAAAGTTAACGGTGGCAAACACATTCACACAATATGTGTTGAATACTTGTAAAACCAGTCTGAATTACACAAACTGAAAAAAATCACTCAATCATGTTGAATATAACCAAATACCTAGTTCTTTTATGATTATAGTATGCATTTATATTATTGCAAGTAACTGGATGACTCCTTAAACCTAAAATAAAACACATGTGTACAATTGCACATGTGCAGGATGAGCAAATTCAGCTTGCATACAAAATAACATTATTACTAAAATGTTGTGCATTGCATCCTTAAAAGTGTGTTTGTTTTTTGTTCTTTCATATCACAATGGAGTGACTTTATTACATGATTTTCGTGTATATAGATATGAAGACTTGAGAGTGATAAAGGTTACTTTTTACCACAGTATAATGTCCCATTTCCTCGGGAATTTTAATTTGTATGCTCGGACAAACCCATGGGTGCATAGCTATCTGATTATTAAGTGTTTATCTAGTGATCATTCTTTTGTTTCATCCATAAAGTATGATACGGCAATGCATTTATTCAATATTTGTTAGCCTACCAAATTTTGATACAAGGCCCTCTTTAGGCATGCTACGCCACTGCAGTATAAAGTTTTCGACTTGAGTATTGTGTTAAATTTGCCCATTGTTTTATATAGCTTTTGGATCAATATTATCCTTTAATTTTATAGAAAGTAGAGAAAGATGGAGATTTTCTAAACTCAATGCATTCAACTTGTTTGTTTACATATATATATCTTTCACTTGACATTGCACTTGTAAATCATTGAGATAATAAATATTATTACTATGTTTTATTTATAAGGTTATGTTTACTTTATTTATTATAAATGCTCTCAACTTCCCTATTTAACTACATACATATTCTATGCTAATGCCTCGCTCAGATCCCATTAAGAGCGCGGTAAGATAATTTTATGCTATATTTATAGTTGCAATTTTATGTAGGTAATGTTTGATGTTGTAATGAATGTTTCGGCAATGCGATTACGTTATCTGGCACGAAGGCACATTGGTAACCCAAATTGTGTTCGATAAGCGCTGTTTTCGCGTACTTCATATTATTTCGGCTTGTTTTGTGGTTTGAATTAATTGTATTACGATATCGATGGGGAAAAAACACTGTCATACTTTTGAATAAATAAATAATAGTTTAAAAAAAACTAAAAAACACGCTTAAACAAAAATCATATTTTGCAAATTGAAAAATGGAATAATTTTATCAAATTAGTGTATTGTCATCGGTCCTCAATAAATCTACGAAGTTTGAACGAAATCTGGCCGTTTAAAGTGGGTCAAAATCGCGCCCAAAGAAGTCGGTTACAAACAAACACACAGGTGAAGCTAATAAAAAGCGTGTAAAAAGCGACACTGCAGTTACAAAAACAAAACGTACCCGCGTATGCGTATTGTGATCACCAGCTGCCTCGGTAAATACACGCGGAAGTCTCTGTACACATCGGGTTTACGGAATTAGACCAAACATATGCGTTTTTCTTATTTTGACTTGGTACTCGAATGACTCAGTTCCTGCAAGACGCGCGGAACTTCTTTTTTATGCGTTTACCGTTTCTATATAGGCCCTGCTCGCTAAAAACACTTCTTTCCTTTGTATATCTTCGGTCTTGACTTTTTGCCAAGTCAGATACGAAGACAAAACATAATGGATGTTTTTGTAGTTTATTGGGTTGTTTCCTTGTTCTCGGAGTTTACGTTGTTTTTAAATTAACCGTTAAATTATTTATTATTCATAAGTATGGTATAATGAAGTGTTTTTAAAAATTTATTGATTTTTATCAATGCCTCAGGCTTTTAATAAACACGATTTATTTTTGAATTGAACGCGTTTTAAATGTTTATGACTTAAATTACCACTTGTATGGTGTGTTTTTAATCCAGTTACTTTAAACAAATGCCATTTAAATAATGTTGTTGTGAAACAAGTTAAATGTTATTTACATAAAATTTTTCGTTTTGCTAGTAGCAAAAAGAATCGATCAATTCTATTTCCCCGTTTTTGGATAATACACACGAATTAATCAAATAAAATTGCATATGTACTAATGTCAACTTTCGATCATTAATTATGTGTGTAATGACGTTACACACGCAATGTGTCAAGGATTTAACTAAACCTAGTAAATTAATGTTATATTTTATATATATTTACTTACATCATTCAGAATATACGAATAAATAATATTTATTAAGATATAGTGCTTTTAAGGAAGACAAGTTTCATAATAATAATGTGAGAACATTTAAAACTTCTACAGTGAGATTTGGTATGCGGATGAGAAGGTAGGTCAACTGGTGGGAAGTTCTTAAGGGTCCAGAACAATATTTAATGTAATATATAGTAAATTGGTTGGTTTAAACTATTAAAACATAATTTTTTACTGAAGAAATCTTTATAAGTACTAAGGTACGTAAAGAAATTAAAAACTTGAAGGACGTTGCGACATACATACGTCCTTCATGTTTACTATATACATTGTTTAATTATCCGTAGGTATCCTACTAATATTATAAACGCGAAAATTTTGTAAGTATGAATGGATGTTTGTTACATTTTCTCTCTGACTGTCTTATAAAATTTGGTACAGAGATGGATTATAGTCTTGTCCACATAAGTGACGCCGCGGGTTACAGCTAGTATGATATAAAATATTTAATGTACCTCCTCTATAATAATTGCTATTATAACACATCGGCACCGGTCACTGCTCGCCCATTTAACTTCTACATTTACGGTTCAATTAACGATCCTAATTGGCCACGAAGAATGGGTTAACTGTTGCGACTGGTTACAAATATAACGTTGTCCTACTAGGGAAATTTATACACACCTACTGTAAATATACTGTATCGCAGGTTTACCTCAGATACCTTCTTTTGGAATCTACATTAGCGTCATCAACCCAAATTTCCTGACCTTCCATGAGGGTTTAGGCCATTATACACCACGCAAGCCAAGTTCGCGTTAGCAGATATGTGACATGAATCGTTGAACTTTGAATTCAAGGACATGCCGGTTTCCTCTCGATGTTTTCCTTTAACGTTTGGTGAAGGGGTGAAATAGATAATGTGCACAAATTGAAAAATCTAAGTATTTATTTCTTGCATGTTTGATGAATGAATGACACACGTCGCACGTCGCAGCACCTATACCGAAAAACAAATATGGCGGAGTTTCTAAAATCTTAAAAGTATTAATGAAATGTAAAAAATATATGATAAACATACTATACGAATAGGTTGTGGATATTATGAAGCTGGATATTAAGAAGGTTAGTTTAGGTAGCAGCAGAGCAGTTAAGAGTAAATTACCTAATTAATCATTACAGGTAGGTATCATTATCAGTGAACAAAATAGTGTAAAAATACTTTTTTAACTGTAATTAGGATTACAATACTTAAGCGATTTTTTTTACATGTACCACATTTATTATTTCGTCAAATTGTAAAGGAACGACATTTATTTATGAAGATGCAGCTAGACAGACCTAAGCGTACAACAATATGATCAATCGCTTTGACGCAACAGCTATGAGCTGTAACGCTGCAAAGAGCTGTTAGCTCGATACCGTTACAAAACTGTTATCGGCCGCTTTACTTATTCTTTTGAAATGCAGACTTATGTATTCGTTGCTCAAATGCCATTTGCAGACTCGTTGAGAAATGTCCTTACATAATTTGTACATTCGAAAACTATAAAAGATATTGTTGATGTTTTCGAAGATAATTTAACAAGTGCTTATTATATAAGCGTGTGTGATTTATGATAGAATTAGCTTATGGCCATATCCTTAATGTGTACTTAACTATTCAAAACATTATATGCAACAAACTGTAAGTAGTTAAAACTTTTATAGAAATAAAGGTTTCCACATAGAATTACCGAAAATGCGAAAAATTTATACTAATTCGTGCTCTCAAATAATGGCACATAAAAATATAATATTTATTTAAATAATACATAAGTACTTACATAAAAAACGTTAATTCCCTTCCCAGTCCATTCCACCTTTTCCGTCGTCAAGACTTTCTTTATTCCCTATCTTCTAAACACGCATTGGCGTGGGCGTTGGTGATCGCTTATCATCAGATCAGTTGCCCGCTTTGACACAAAAAAATAAGAAAAAGATAATAAGGTTATTGAAATAATTGACTTGATTTTAAACTAGGTTCTTATAATATATTTCTCTTAAAAAATAATGTAGTATATAAAAGACCTCACGACGTAAAAATAATAATATGAATAACGCGGTATCGAATGTATAAAAGCATTATTTTTTGGTATTTTTAAGTTAAATTCACAGACTCAGGTGTGAATAATAAGGAAAAAATGTAGATTTAGTTTTTTAAAACAATTCCATTTATTAATTGTACGTCACACCAGAAGTTTCTTTACTATCTTAATAGCGGTTTGCACGATGTGAGTTAAATGTTAACGCTTAGTTTTTCATTATATTATAAGCGATTTACCTACACATCGGTATTTCCAAAATACGTACATTTATAGCTGTTAATTTTTTATGGCTTTATATATTTGAATAAATCCGGGTTAACTGCAGATAACGCAGGAATTCACAAATGGCTTCTAGTCTACACCTACTATATTACTTTTATCCTATTTGATACCTTTTAACTGAAGTTTATACACTACATATCTAGAGGTTGTAAAATCGGCCATGGATAAATTACATCATTTAATGTATTCTATGCTTCTTTTGTATTTTATGATATCGATACTGGTAACTGGGGAAGGATAGTATAAACCACAGTGAACCTGTGGAAGTGTTGCGCGAGCCCACCTGACATCCGTTTTGCGGTCGCAGCAGGTGCATTGAGCTGGCAACATTAACAAAAAAAAGGCAAAACGTACAAACGACTGCGTGCGAACCTAGCTAAAAAGTGGTAAATTTTACTGACGTCTATTAAACATTTGATACGATGATACCCTGTATTTTTTTACGATTTACAAAGCATTTTATGCGAATAATACCTAATTGCTTTGAATTTAGCGTTGCTACAGCAGGGCAGATTTTATTCAATTTTTTGCCTGAGTAGGTTAAAGGAAATTAATATTTTGGCGTAAATTAGATATGTAGATGGTTTTTGGGTGCTGGATTCTAACATAAATTGGTTTAACATATTCTTTGAATACCCATAATTTTTACTCAATAAAAACTCGGTTAATTTATAGTCATAAGCATTATAGCTTCTAAAATTGCACGCAATACAGTACAAAGTTGTATTGATACATAATTTGCTTTGATACTTTTAACCGTGGTGTGTAACAGAATATCTCATGAGTGCAGGCGTGCGTTACTTCTGAATAAGTGGAACTGTTGCTATGCGTTTAAAATTACCTAATGAGATTCCAGCCCAGGTATAGGTACCTATAAATTGTATCGAATAACATACGCTTCGGCTGTGAGTTTAACTTTATTTATATATCTTAATGATATAAATGTAGCTAAGTGCAAATACGGAAAATGAAAGCAAGCTTTCTTAATGAAAAAAACTAACTCTAAATTTATGTCGGGTGTTGAAACACATTAAAAATTTACAAAGAGCTAGTACTCTTAATCTAATCATTATGGAAACTACACGAACGCACAGAAATTCGTGCAAATCGATCTAGCCGTTTAAGAGTTCATTGAAAAATTCAACCTTTCTTATGTTATAAGTGGAGTAATGAACACGGTTTTTTATATCAGTATATATACTGCTTTCGATTGACATTGATATAGATAAATATCTATTTAAAGAAG
Organism: Zerene cesonia; assembly: GCF_012273895.1. Lineage (NCBI taxonomy): Eukaryota > Metazoa > Arthropoda > Insecta > Lepidoptera > Pieridae > Zerene > Zerene cesonia. Next base: position 1,954,364 of record NC_052105.1, on the reverse strand, counting down.
CACAAACGCACAGAATAACAAACATAAGACAGTTAAATTTTGTGGCACTGAACTTGAAATATGAATACTCGATACATACAAGAATTTAGATCTTAACATGTTTATATAATTTTTACTATACTTTAGTTATACAATTACTACTTATTGAGCACCATAGTCTAAAGAGTTATAATGCATATAATACTTCATTTCATTAATTATTATGAAAATTTTATTTTGTCATAGTGAGCCTCGAGCATAGTTAGTATAAATCAACTGAAAGAGGTTGAATGTCTAAAGAGGCTGTTACACTTTTCAGGCTATGGAAATACGAATTTTATAAACGGAAACTGCCTGTAATATACTCTCTATGCTACTTTTGCTGTGTAATGATGTATTCAATTTGAAATCTTTGTAATATTTGAAGATGCTTTAAAATATAAGTTTCGAGACAGTTTTTTGGAAATCTATTTGTTTTTCTTCACCCTTGTAATATATAGAATTATAAGGAATATTATTTATTATAAAATAATTGGTTAGAAATGATACATTACGTTATCATTATGATACATTACGTTATCATATAATACAAAATTTTTATAATATTACATTGCTGAATGTAGGTACAATCAAAATATACTCATACCAATGATTTAAAGGAAGAGAAATGAAAAGTATATTTCACTCTTAAACATAATACAAGCCTAATTAACATTGATTAAAACTAAATCGAACGACTCGAATCAGATTTATAAGATTTCGTCCGTCTATTTTTGGGACTCGGTTTCAAAGTATGCTGTTTCACAATATATTGATTTAAATTGCAATATCATACCGCATAATTATACAGCAATGCAAATGCAATTTTAAAATTATTATTATTGAGACAAAATGCTGCTATTCATTTAAATAATTACTAAAGAGCTTTCATTATATTACGCAATTAAAAACAGCCAACACATTTTAACTTCCTCTTTCCAAATGAAGTAACTCCATTCAAAAAGAGGATGACCTTGCTGGACAATTTTTTACAGGTGCAATGATCTCTCAACAAATTTAAATTGGCAGCAATTTTATGTGCGAAAAATTCTAGTATAAGTGCTTAAGTTATTATATTTGTTAGACGGTGTGAGTAATTCTTGTCGTTGATAACTATAATATTAAGGGTCTGTTTGTTTGAACGCGCTAATCTCAGGAACTACTAGTCCGTATTGAAAAATTCTTTCAGTATTAGATGGCCATAGAGAAGATTACATATCTATGTATATATATAAATTAGCGAATAAAATGTAATAGATTCATACAATGGGGTTAAGCCAAAAACAAATTTACAAATGTTTATTAATTTAAAACAATAATGTTTAAATATTACTTAAGTATTCAATATTCACTATAGATATATCATGGAATTGAAAATTTATCTTCTCGTTGTTTCTATAATTAAATATGTTGCAATCAAATTACAAATGAACAGGTTTTTTTTTTTTAATTAATGCCTTACTGGGGCATATATTTTTGGTGATTACAATGTATTTGAATATCGATAATTTTTTATGGATTTTTCCATGTATAAATATGTTGGATTTTAGAAATTTCTGGAGAATTACTATAAAAAAGTCAACAAAACATATTTCCCGCTAACTAGGAACCTTTGTAGAAAAAAATTAAAATATGTTTGTATTTTTATGGATGCACTTTTATGGATGTGTGAGGAACTATTTTTTTCTTTTGAGTAAATTTTGCCATTTGTCACAGTGATAGTGAAAGTTGATGAAAATTCTAGAAATGAGTTACGCGAAACTGTGACACTCGGTCACAGATTGTAAAATAAACGACCATATCATTTTGTCTACCGGCCGATTTCTAAACCCTGTTCCGGTCGCTTTCTGTTCTAGAATTTGGCTTTTATAACTGAGCTAGCGTTTTAATTAGACTGTAAAGTGCTAAATTGCAAAAGTGGGAAACTGAGAAAGGTCGACTAATTTCGTTATCGCTTGCCTATGGAATCGTATTATCTTCTCATTACATTTTACTTGAGATAATTTCGAAAACAAAGGTCAGGTTCAATTTTGTGACGAAGTAAATAAATTATATTAGTGTTAGAACTTATATACCCTATTATGTAATTATTAAGATTGTTGTAAATAACTGATTTTTTTAAACATAACATTTTATGAAATTACCAGCTTTTGCCCGCTGCTTCGCTCGCGCTTATTTTAGCTCCGCTCCGTTGCAGCATCACAAAAGGACAAACGAGCAAACACTTAGACATTTGTAATATATATTGTACTTAAGAATACTGGTACGGATTAATTGAAAAAACTTACTTTATTTTACTGACTTTTTATTTTACTGATTTTTACTGACTTTATTTGGCTCAAATAAAATTATTAAAATTTAAATACACATCTCAAGCTAATAGCTCTCATAATGGCCACATAGCCAGCATGAGTAATATTCATACAGTATATGCAGTCAAAATACATAGCTACTGCTTACTAACTACTAGCTAAAAATACCACTTCAAAGTTTAAATAATAGTTATGTTTATATAGTATTTAATAATTATGTTGAATGAAAAATTCCGGTATTAGCAAGGCGTTTGTTTTCTAAGTTTTATAGAATTAATTGTATGCATATAAATGTATTTATTAAATCGATTCCTAAACGTTGCATTCGAGAATTAAAACTGAGTTACGTTTATAACAATTTTTTCGAAACCTTAATCTTGACCTACGTAATCGGTTGTTTCGTAGTTGGCCATGCATGTGCCATTTATTTAATGACCATGTTTATTACAGCAGCCGGAAAACGAGTCGTTCGACCTGTTTCATACTGTTGCCATATAGAGAATCAGCAATTCGCATTCGTTTACTCGGAGATTTAATACTAACAATATATAGGTAACTTATTGTTAAGCGCAGATTGCTATGAGGTTTTTGAATTCGATGTTTGTTCCAATTAACCTTGGAATAGAGTATTTTTTTTTTTATCGTAAACGTGCTTCGTGTATTCGATTTTTAAACATTGACAGATCACGAAGATTCGTTATTGTTTTGGTTATTGTATCAAACCTGTAATGTTGTCTAAAGCGTTTTATTTTGTTATTTTCATTGGCTTTTTTTGTAGAAACGAGGATAATAATTTTATTGAAAATGTTCAAATTTGTTTTTTAATTTTAAAATATTAAATTATCATATTTTTGTTTTTTTTTTAAGCAATGTAGTAATAAGTGTCAGTTTTGATCCATAATTAAACTTCATCTATTCTATGTAACGATGTGCATCAATACTGGGTCATGGGCCATGGCAATGAACAATAGCAGGATTTAGTCTTATTTAAAATTGTTGTTTTTGGAATTTAATACAACATTTACAAAACAAATTTCGGCAGCTTTTAATTTTTGATACAAAAAACAAAGATCAGGGCGCGCGGCAGCCTATATTTTAATCTAGGTCTTTCTTCATATCTAATCAATTTCAGTAGAGTTCAGGCCCGTCCAGTCGAGTTTGCGTGGTAACAAATACCTTAGATTCATTTACTATGTTTAAGTTATATTTACTTCAACTTCTTATAAAAATTATATATATTTTTTATTTGCTGGTCTGGAACCAAAACGTAATATAACCTATATACGTATATACTATACACTGATATCAGCTTTCGGCTGACTTCTAATAAATTTGGAATTTATAAACATTCAAAAATACAATCCCCTGTATAAGGTACCTATAGTTTTAAAAATGTTTAGGTGAGTTTTATACCTAAGAATTGAATAGTAAGTTAGATATTTCTTCTGACTGAATAAATCACGCTAAATTGCCAGCTGACCTAGAAAGCGTTTGCTTGGCTCTTTAATGTTTAAATAATTCAGTGGGTACAGTTAGTCATACTAACTTTATATCGTTGCATGTTTCAGGTATTTAATATTATTAAAATTATAAAAAGTATAAATTTAATCGTATTTTTGTTACAGGTAAGTTGGAGTGAAAATAATGTTGGTAATTATTATTGAAGTATTATATTTTTATATAATTGTTCATGGTAATGCTGAGAATGTCACCCTGATTCTAGTGGCACTTCTTCTCGTATTGTAATTACCTACGATAGTTTGATTTCACTCGATAGTTTAGCGTTCATTATATATACGATGTTCAAAATTATCGCAGTCTCTTCTGTTCAGGACAACAATTTATGATTCAGCTAGAAATTTTGTTGTAATCATGATAAGTTTTAATAGCGTCGGCTATATCACTCGCGTGTTGTTTATTTCTAAATGTATAAACGCTATTTGCCAATAAAGCGATGAAAGGATGTGGCTCGAAAAGTGAGAGTGTAGGCACAGATTCACGTCTGTAGCTTACATATAAGGATCGATGCAAGGTCGCCGGCGCCACGGAACACATACCATGACCTTACGGGGTGCACACGGATAGGTCTCACACCCATATACAGTATCTTGGCTAATTCGATTCGACCAGTATATTTTGTTTGTAAACATGCATAAATTTGCGATGTTAATTCTAAGGCTAGAATTGGCTGTTGAAGACGTTTCTAGTCATATGTCAGTGTCATTTGTTCCTACTTAAAACAAGTGTTTTGATAGTAGAATATATCAAGAAATTATTGACTTATTCAAAATGAATGAGGATGTGATGAGCAAACTAGGTATTTATAATAAATAAAAACGGAATATAATGTATAGAATTAATGAGGATTTTCTTGTTACATCATCGTAATTAAACATTTTTGTATCAAAATAGAATTTACTCAAACAATAATAATCGAAACGCTTCACGAATTTAACATGAAACTCTGCTTCTTTATGTCACTGATATTAGGATACCTACCTTTTTAATTTTAGATGAAAAGTATTTATCAGGTCGACACAAAAAAATGCAAATATGTAGATCAGTTATAAACAAACACCTTATCTTAGAATTGAAGTTACAGATAATTAACAAACGCTGCCCCAATTCGCTAGTAAAAATATAATATCAGTCATATCGTCGATCCATGTGCGATTAGCATCGTTAAATTACGGAAGACGGTGGAAAGTCCTTCAGAATACTATGATTTATTGCTGCGACGTTATGTTGCGTGTGTGACTAGTATTCGATTTGGTTAAACAATGGTGCCGGTTTCGGATTTCGAACCAGAAAAGCTTATACATTTCGTATAAACAAACCGAGATATTTACGCTGTTGAAATGCTATAAATATTTTAATCTATGGATAAAAATTGTGTCCTACATTCAAACGTCTAATTAACATACTATTCAAAATATTTCATGACAATTAATATGACGTATTAGCAAGAACCGGTGCTTCAATATGCCTCGTACTTCTTTGCACGTTTGTGATGTTTTATATGGGAAAAAAATTCTATCGCTTATTGACTATCGGATGTGTAAAGTCGCGTACCATCACACGACCCAGCAGCTCACTTATCCGCTTTGACCTATAAAAAAACTGACACGTTTAAAGTGGGTGATATAGATTTTAGGAATTCAAAAAAGGAAAATGGTAGATATGTCTTGATAAAGCTTATGTATGTGAGTCATATATTCTTAGAATTACAAGAGTCATTTGCATTGAATAAAACTTTTATCAACATTGCTCACGATAGTACTACGATTTTTCAGTATCGTTTTGTGACACATGGAATCCAAAATAAAAACATGGGGGAGAAAAAAGACTTAAAAATCTCATACTTAGTTAGTTAGTCCTTACACTTAAATACTAAACTACTTCAAAGTCATTCTTTTTTTGAAAGAAAGATCCATACCTGCATAAAATCTTGCATCACCACAGACCCCAAGAAATGAGCCGTGGGTTATGTCTAATTGATACCGACTATGAAGACTAGACTAAGGCCCCGATATTTTTTATTAAAATAATTGCACGTATATACGTACAATTATAATTAATTCGAACTTGCCTAAGTTTTGTTAATTTCAAAATATGTGAGTAGGTAGGTACATGCTCGCCATCTTGTTTTGATTTTGTTGTTATTTTATTGTAATACCTTTTTTGTTATCATATGTTTATTGTTTATAAAGCAAAAACAAATAGATTTTAAATGTTACATTATTAAATGGTTACCTTTGAAGAGATGAAAGATTTGCACAATGTTAAAGATATGGTAACTAAGTATGCATGTGATGACAAAATTAGGAAGGGGGATAATATTACAAAGTTACTCATACCTGCAATTAATTGAAAATGTAAGGTTAGCAATCGACAGTGATAAATTTAATCGATTAAAGGTTGTTATAGTGATATGCAAATTCAAAAATATGTTACTTGTCATCTCACAAGGCGACCCGCATATCCTATTATTCTTACTTATATAAATACTTAAGCTCTTATGTTGTGTGTATATTTTGTTTGTCTTTTTTATTATTTATATGGGCCAAATGAGGATTTCATGGTAAAATGCTTTTTGGTCAAGATTTTTAGAAATTTACTAAGATTAAGTTAATATTTAAAAATTATAAAATTTATAAATATATACAGAATATTTTAACCTTTTTAAAGATGCGTTAAAAACGCCAATATCATTAAAGGAAATAGCTTTCATAAAACTACTGTTTTAATGTGAAATTGTTGTCTACTATACAGACAATAATAAAAAAAAAATTCTTATATATTAAAGAAAGATTCTTTAACAGTCGAACTTTTGAAATATATCAATCACTCTAGGAAGTTAGCCTCAAATAGGACAATGGCACTACACAACACGGACGTGGCGTCTTCCGCGCGTCTTAGTATTCAAACCTTGCTCTATGTCACTTCCTCCCATAGATTATTTGTTGCGCATTGCCAGTTAATAGCCGTTGATGTGTTCGGAAATTGATTCGAACTTTCGTATGTACTCATGCTGCATCATATTGCATGGAAATATTACATATGATTTTGATAATTTTATGTCTGTCTTGGTGGAACGGTTCAAAATGAATTATAGCAACAACGTTAGTATTAATGCTTGTTTGCCTCAAGGCAGGTAGGTATATGAAAGTTTTGTTATTTGTAGGTGACTATATCTACGCTTCCCTTGCATTATACATTCTTTCTCATAAATAAACCAATCCTTACCTTAATGTTAAAAAATAAATACACGAAATATGACTAATAATAATCAATGTTTTTTTTATATGAATGTATGTGCTTGTGTGATAAGATGAATGCTTAGTTAGTCCTATCTTGTGTGCACTGTGCAGATGTGCAATGCATCTGCCCATCTGCCAACAATAAAGGCACATAAAACATTACTCACTTCCAGTAAAAATATAGATAGGTATACATAAGCATATTTTAATGTAGACAATCAGCTATCCTTATTTTCACTTCCACACCAGTTTGACCTAGTTCATTGACAGACGGTGTCATTCATCCGTTTCGCCAATAACCCAAAATAGTCGTATGGAGACGTAATAAATTACCGGTCAATGATGATGAATGTTCGAGTATTTACTTCCACATATGTATGGTAATTAACCATATTTACCTTTTCCACGTAGGTAAACCTGCATATTGTTGTAATGGCGAATGTGTAAATGTCACGGCTCATAATTGTTACCATCATTACACCTACAAATTGCTTATTATTTTGTTGAAGACGAAGAAGGGTTTAATGCACCGGAAATATGAAACATTGCGAATATTATCAGAACTCATCGATTGTAAGGTAAAATTAACTAAAACTTGAACTGTTCACGTCGTTAATGATAATAATTAATACGCTTCTTTTGTATTATATGCAGATGACAATAATTAACAAATAAATAATGTTTATTGAGCATATGGAAAATAATAAAATGCACGATGCATTTCTCTCCAAGCTAGCAGCGTATGCACATATATAATAGTGTTATTTCCCAAGGAAATAAATAGCTTAAAAGAATATATAAAAGCGTGTATACAAATGAATCTGTATTTGCCATTCGAATTTGAACCCAAACAGCATTAACGTATAATCGAACAGGCACGTTATGGGAAATTTAAAATTTATTCACATATTATTGTCAATATCACGCACGAGAGTGAAGATAATCCAGTGTCGTTTTGTGACTGCTGGAACTAAGGTGAGTTTAAAGTATACATTGTGTAGTATAGAATTATTTTTTTAACAATTACAATATAGCGTACTGATACTGAAAATCGTTTTTAAAGTAGGATATAAGGGCTTGCATTTTTCTAAAAGTATACATTCACATAATATAATATATTGTATCGCTTTCAACTTTATATGTCTATCAAAAACTAACAAATTTGGGAATAATATATATTATATCTATGAGACATACAGTAGGTTATTGCAGTGTTGTTTATATGTGGATAGGTAAGTCGAATAGTTTTTGAGATGTGAAGACGCAGTTGCACGTCCCAAAAATGGAATTTCTTACTTGCTCTCGCGCGAGCAAAAAGTGCATCCGATGTATTTATAGTTCAAGGTCTCCCCGAGTCTTACATTTTCTCATTTTCTGACTCTTATCTATGTGACAATATTTTAAGCTCATTGTGTCATCTTTTAAACTGTGAAGTAAATAAAATCTTTCAGTTTTAATGTTATTTTTTTTATTAAGTATATGTACCTACCTACTTACATTAAATTTAAAATGAATAAATAAATTTTAGATGTGTTTGATATTGCAAATTTATGAATTAAGAGCGTGAAACTTCTGAAGAGACATGTAATATTATTAAAGATAATATAGGTATTTAGCAGTGATTAAACTTATGAAAAATATGAAAATAACCGCCATTAGTTCGCGGGTGAGGCCGCGCGGCACGGCTAGTAAAGCCCACGTTTTAATTATTTATTGCGTAGGGACTAGAACATCATGCTTCAAGATTCTTGCCGTCAAGATGAACGTGATGTAACTATTTCTAAATATAACACATCAAGCTGTTTATTTAATGTACGATGCATTTTTTAGCTTACGTCTTCCGAGAAAGTCATGCGTTATTATTTCAGTAATTGTTGTTTGTTGATATCTTATATAATATGTATATCTAATTACTCGTTATACCTACTTGGTATGTTACTTAGTTTCATATGTCAATTGAGTTTTTATTTAAACTCACTGTGGACCCTTATTTGTTTGCAAGTGCATAGACCATTTTCTACCCCACAGGCTAAGTGCAGGTTGGCAGATATAAGATGTCATTACAAATACATTTGTGTACTTAGAGTTTCATATTTTATATTATTTTTGGATTTGATGTTATTTTCCTTAAGTATCTTCTATTTATTTAATGGGATTAGGAGTCATTTTGCTTAATGTTAAATCTTATGCCAAAAAGTAAAGGCGTATGCCGTAGGCGTAAAATATCTAGAGTACCATAACATTTCAACCCAACTTTTCCCCTAATTCAGCTCAATTGTTTCAATAATCAACTCTGATTCAGCAATTAGCGAAACTCTTTTTAATATTGGGTAGGCGTAATGCCTTTCACTCCATACCCCAGTGTAGGCGTAGGCCTAGTAAAACTGCTTTCTCCGATCGTTCGGATTAGATTCTCTAAAAGAAGCCAAATGCTGAATAATATTGTCTGTAGGCTATTGAAACTGTAGAGTAAATGGGACTTTATTACGCAGACTTTGTTACATTTCTGATGCCGCTATAACATTGTACATGGTCATGAATTAGATGGGTGACCAATTTGTTTTCGGTTGTGTTCAGCTTATTTGTAGGTAACGATTTTCGATTTTCTTTTTATTATAATTAAAAGATAATAAATATTAAAACATGACTATTTGATGTGTTGATGCAAAGAAGTAAACTTAATCTTTTTCAATGTTATTAATAGATTTTCGTCCTAATTTTAATTAAATAGACACAAAAAAAAGAAACAAGCTTTCATATTAAACACGATTTTTTTTTGTTACAATGAATTTATGAGAAACAACAAACATGGGCTAAAATCGATCGGCTAAATGATTAAAATTGCCACAGTGAACTCGATAAGAACGCACAGCTATCGTAAGGTCAAGAACGCGTAAGTCGAACAGATCCAAGTGTGTCAAATTATTAAGATACAAACTTCATTACTTAATGTACCTACTTTCCGTTTCATACTACATTTCGAATACTACATGATAGATTATACAATACGGTATGGTCAGGCGCAGTGTTTAATAATAATAATTTATTTATTTATTTATTTTCTCATCACAAATGATTATCTGTACAATATATTGTTAAATCTATTGCTTGTTACTAACATTTGTGAGAGACTGGCGTCCGAGATAAGTATAAGTATAGAAAGTTTCTCTCTCTCTTCTCTTCTATTGCTGTGATTCTTCTGCTCAAAAACCGGTAGAATGTTATTATGACCTAAGATTGAAGCTTAAATTGTAAATGGTAGGTACGTTAGAAGTGATTTGAGATTTGGGTCAGTGGCCCAATTAATGCGTGCGATAATACGCGAAAACATGATAGATTTGCGAGTACATTTGTTGTCCTCTATGAACTCCTAAACTACTAAACCGATTTTTATCAAATTTGCACGCCATGTTCAGTTTGATCTAACGTAAGAGATGCCGATAAATGACTGCCCGTGCGGTGTCGGGGCGTGCAGCTAGTAGTATATAATATTATTCGGTACATTTCAATCTTGTGTAAGATGGAAGGACGACCTGATTAAAGTGGCAGGGAGCCGCTGGACTCAGGCCGCTGGTGATCGGTCGTTTTGGAAATCTTTGGGGGAGGCCTATGTCCAACAGTGGACGTCCTAAAGGCTGCAACGAAAACAATCTTGTGTAAATGTTGCATAGGAAAAATACTTCGATACAAGTTATTAGTTTCTGATACTACGCAAGACAAACACATATTATTACATTACTTCAAATGATTTACAAGTTGATAAACTCGCATACAAACTCTGCAAAGGCATTAATTAAACATTATGACGTTTCTTGTTATGATTGTAAACCCTTATATGCGAATAGATGTTTCCTTACTGGTGGTGATGCATGATGCAATTGCTAGGGAATAAATCGTCATTTATTCATAACTATTTAAGTATGCGGAGTCGATATGTGGACGAAATAAGGTAAAGTTTACAAATAAACTTACTGGTTTTCTCCTAAAGTAAATAAAATAATAAGGCATATTATATTATCAGTCGTCAGTTCTTGCAATTTTAAAGTAACTTTAAAAAATTGTCTGAAGTAGGTACACGGCAGAAAAACGTGCATGAAAGAATATTTATTTTTATATTATTAACTGTTGTTATAACATCGAAATTATAAATGAATCGAGTCTTTTGTACGAATGGTGTATTTTATTGTTTAAAGAGGAGCTGATATTACACTAGCAAAGAGAGGTTATCTTAAATGATTTGTAATGAAATGCCTACTTACGTTTTTTTGTATATACGTAGCTTTATTAGTACCTACTACTCATAGCTAATTTGTAAACATTATGTATAACATATTAATCAGGGTCCTTTTTATTTTTCGAACTCGCGCAGACCGATTAGTTTATCTTTACATAGTATAAAATAATGAAGAAATTAAATTAAACTGACAGAATTAAATATAATGATTTGTCTTTTTTCCCATCGTAATTAAAATCTAATCTAATCTATATCCTATCAGTTTGCTTATAAATAAGGAAACATTTTTAATTAAAACCCAAAGCAGTACAACAATGAATTATCACAGCAGTGCACAATATTATATTTAGAAAAATTATACCTAAAATAGGGAGAAAATTGCTCTCATTATGCCTCCAATAAAGCAAAAATGTGAAAAATGCATCAATTATTACAATTAACAATTTAATCATGGTTCAATAAAACAATGACTAAAGGTATTGACATACTCGTACGTATAAAGTTGTCTTAGAATGAGTTTGTTCACACCTCCCTATAATGATAACTTGTTTTGAATAATTTATGATTTATTGGCCAGTTACTTTGTGAACGAACGCGTGAATAATGCTCTATGATTTCCTCCCTATTAATTGCATAAATTAAAGCGTAATAAACGATTATTGTTATATTATTTGTTTAGAAACGTAGCTGTTACATGCAAAAGTCCTTTAAACTAGTTACCTGTCTTTTTAAATGTGCGCAGTTGGTCATTATATTATACTATTAAGTTAAAATATGTAACTAGCTTTCCGGCCGCGGATTTGCCCGCGTAGTCGAGAGAAAAGATAAACAGACCCAGGGTATTTCACGCACAATTCCCGTTCCCGTAGATTCAAAATATAAAAAAAACTCATCTGTCCTTTTTCAACTATGTCTCAAACTATGTCTATACCAAATTTCAACCAAATCGTTTAAGCCGTTCGTTAGTTATCAATAGGGAAACTAACAATTGCGTAATATAGCTCCTTTTCCTACGGAAGTTAAGTCGAAGGGAAGTCAATTATGCATTTAACAATTATGGAATTATTGAAATTTGAAATTGAAAATAATTTATTTATGGAACACTAAATATTGCTTCTTCGAAACATTCATTCTTTTTATTATTATTATTTTTTCGAATTAAAATTTGATTTGTAATCCGTAATTTGTATTCACGACCATATACAGTTTTAAAATATAAGAATGGATGAAAGGTTTTCTTTTCTTGAGGTGTAGGTACTGATTAACAACCAGCGAAATATAAAAGATATAAACCTTTCTATTCTTTCGAGGTATTTCTATTCTAAAAAAACGAGTTTATTCTTACTCTATTTAATTGCCTTTTCTACTGTCCCTGATCACGTTTTAAACATATTGATTGCGCTTAACTGTAACAATAAATACAGATAAAATCTCTTAATGTCACAACATGCTGAGTCATGATGTTTGTTATACAAATAAAATATTCTATATTATAATCGCAAACTGCCTTGTCAGTGTTTTGAAAAATATTGTTTAATTATTATTCATTTAATTGATACAAGGAAGTTTAGTTTAGTGCACAAATGAACAAAAAAAAAAAACTGAAAGGCGTTTACGCACATACACAACATAACATACGTATATGGTTTAGTCACGTTTATTTGTTTTGTGCAATCGTAAAATTGAAATCGAGTAGATTGACTTGTTCGCATAAGGAGAACACGTGAGACAAAGTCAAGGATCTGCATCGAGCTGCATATATGGATGGAGTGTATCATTGTATCTAGGTATATAGGTATAATTTCCTAGGAGTTACTTTTTAGCGCTTTGTTTAGTAAAGAGGAGCATACTTTATTTAAGCTTTTATACAAGTTTGTAAGCTGTTATGCAACTAAAAAGCAGGATTAAAAAATCGGAGATTTACTTTAAATTTTATAAAGCTTTTTCGTATACTTTATTTCCTTTAAATAGTTAAAAAGTTTAAATACCTATAGACGTATAAATTTTTAAATTAAAGCGTTCATTCAGAAAATAATATATAATAATTATGCAGTCGGTCTCTACTTAATGTAATTTTTGTTGCACCGACTTAACGACTTGTTATTGCTACTCTTCGAATAAATTATACCGAGATACCTTCTATTTACGTTTGCAACAATTACAGACCTTTCTATCCGTTAATCGTCTATAATATGACGTGGTAGATACAAATTACGTAGTCAATTCAAAGGTATCTAAAAAATACTATATCATACAGATTTTTTCTGGTAATTAATCAGCCTTGGAGTGCTAGATCGACTCGGTACCGCATGTCTACGCGCATCGTACAAATGCCTGACAGGCGGAAAAAAGCGACTTATGTAGGTTTATTTATTTTATTCTAGACACCGCATAACTTATCTAGAAACCAGAAGTGTTGAGAGCTCTATGACGCACACGCAATACGCTATCGACCTGTTTGTCGTAACGATACAGAAATCGTAGCACGATTTTGAATAAATTTCAGTGGTAATTTGCAATTACTGTTTTGCTTTATTTTACACGGGTATCATTTGTGTTAAAGCTTGGATACAACGGATATGGCGTGGAGTTAAACGTTCCCATATGCCCAAAGGGGATTGGGTTATGGAACGATTTAATCGATGTAAAGGTCAGTCGAATTTTATTAAAAGGAAATTCTATATCATCGAATTGATTATACATTTAAAATATGCATTTCGCAACAGAAACGTAAAACGTCATTTAACTTTTATATTCTGTTTCTGGGTTGGTCAGAAATGTTTATACCGCTAATATAATAAGGTAATTTGTTCTTAAATGTTTCATAGCAATAAAGAGGTATTTTTATACTGACTATACATGTTATGTTATTTAACATAACATGTAAGATGTGCGTTACACGTAAACAAAAAGGTTTCCCTATACAGCATGGTGTGACGCATGACGCTTATAAAACACATATAAATTACACAATAATTGCTTTGTCCGCGATCAAGCCGCAAAACCGCGAAGGCCACCAATCTGTTACATCGGACAATTACTTACACATGTATATCACGGACGACAGGCGTGTTATGTAATGCACGGCTAGCTAGCTTTCGCCCCCCGGAGCCGCGTGCGGCATGCCAAACGGACGAGGTGCTAGTTGCAGACTCGTTGCAGCACGCGTGATCTTATTGTATTATACCCTAGAGAATGTTTGCGAGTTAGTGGGTCTAGGCGTGTTGAGGGAAAAATAACGTTAGGTGTGGGTAGCTTGTGATACACGTTGATGTAGGTAAGTGTGTTGGAGAGGTCATTGCATTATTTGCGTCTCGTCCTTAACAGTAAGCGATAAGTGAAAATGCAAATATGCAATGTAATAAACTGATGTATAGAATTGGTACGTTTTTTGTATTTTATGTGCTGTGAAAGCTTGGGAATGATGTTGACATTAAATTAATGTATAACTAAAGTGAAAATTGGAATATTTCCATTTATAATCTAAACACTAAGCAATTTTGTGATTAAATTATTATTTCACAGCGTGTATTAACACGAATTAGCGGTCAGTGTTAAACTACGAAAGCACATTCTGAGTGGAACTTGCAGATTTCAATTTGTTTATGATTCAAGTACAGCGTTCGTAGCGTGTCGAGTGCGTGCTTGACATGCTCCGTTCTAGCTGTACGCTTGTGCACTATCAGGTGAATAGCTTGTATGGTGCTTCTAGAACATTCAAGTAGTAGTATATACAATTTAAAATAGATATAGTGATGGATTTGCCAAAATTCGTGATGTTTGCCCGAATTGTGTCTAACAGTGTACTGAGCTTGTGTTTATGTTGTATTATAGGTGGAGGATATGGTGTCCTTTTATCCTTTTTATTTGTGTAATGAATTGAATTGTTGAAAAAGTAATTGAATTCTACGGAAATGTATGAAGACTTCTACGTAACGAAATACTATGTCATGTGTAACTAGAGCCCTAGCCCGTGGGCTAGGCGGACCGCTATATATGTACCACGGTAAATATATAGCCTAAAGCCTTTCTCAAGAATAACTTTCTAAAATTGAAAGAATTTTTCAAAACGGTCCAGTAGTTCCTGAGATTAGCGCGTTCAAACAAACCCTTCAGTTATATAATATTAGTATAGATAATATGTGTGTATTTCATAGATGCGATGTGATTTGGAACAATTCGTATATCGTGGTCTATGTATAAGTAAACAATTAAATAGGTGATAAGGAGAGCCGATTAGATACGATTAACGTGAATTTATCTACACAGCTCTCTCTCCTTTTGCGTATTTGTTCGTTTTTATTTGTTCGAAATGTGTTTTTTAACCTTCCTGCTATGGACATTTTAGTATAAAAATAAATATTGCTAATAATGTTAGTATGTATGAGGTAACATTAGAGCTCTCTACTGTAACTCATAATAAATCATGAATATACTCACATATCCTTTTCTTACCCTTCCCATTCCTTTCCTTTATTCCTCTCGTCAATCCTTTCTCAATCCCTTTCCAATTCGGAGTCGGCAATCCATTTGTAGAGGCGTTTGGTCTGCAAACGATCTTACGCCTCTCCAAATGTTCATGGGCGGTGGTAGCGCTTACCATCAGGCGACCCACCAGCTCCATTGCCGACGGTGACATAAAAAAAAACATTGCGTCTAATATATCTTAAATATAGGTACCTGTATTATATGTATCGAGATTATATCATAATATTAAAAAAAATACATAAAAAGACAAGGTTAACACGTTTTATAGATCCATTGCAGATAAGTGACTAATTAGATACATACTAGCTGTGACCCGCGGTTGAAACCGCGTAAGTCCGTATCCCGTAGGAATATCGGTATAAAAAGTGCCTATGTGTTATTTCAGTTGTCCAGCTATCTACGAAGCAAAATAGTTTTATTATTCACCAATAGATGTCAGGAAAAAAAAACACGAATAAAACACTAATATGACATTTTCTAAAAATTCCTAGCTAGATCGATTTATCGCCCCTGAAACCCCCTATATACTAAATTTCATGAAAATCGTTGGAGCCGATTCCGAGATTCCAATTATATATATATATATATATATACTAGCTGCGCCCCGCGGTTTCACCCGCGTAAGTCCGTATCCCGTAGGAATATCGGGATAAAAAATAGATGTTGGCCGATTCTCAGACCTACCCAATATGCTTACCAAATTTCAGAGGAATCAGTCAAGCCGTTTCGGAGGAGTATGGCAACGAAAACTGTGACACGAGAATTTTATATATATATATATATATATATATATATATATATATATATATATATATATATATATATATATATATATATACAAGAATTGCTCGTTTAAAGGTATAAGATACATATGTAATGTATCGCAAATATGAGGGGAAATCCATTGACTAAATATTGAATACTCGCAGTCCGTCCCGGCTTCGTGGTATATAGCCTATAGCCTTCCTCAATAGGTTATCTAACACTAAAGATAATTTTACAAATCGGACCAGTAGGTTCTGAGATTAGCGCGTTCAACTAAACACAAACAATCTTATCTCTTCAGCTGTATAATATTATTATAGATTAAAATTTGATATGACTAAGTAGGTACTAACGTGTCATGTTAAGTTTGTCTCGTCACAGGAACTTTGATAAATACAATGGTAAATAATGCTATGTTAATAAGTAATTACTATAATTTTATTCACTATTGTTTTAATCAAGTTCACACAAGACACGTGGCGGTCGAAACTACGGGTTGACATTACATGTTATGTATAAATGTACATATTATATCATATATGTAAATGTATACTACATTACTAACTATCATTCCGCCCGCGGCTTCGCTTGCGTTGACCACACAATTTTGCACTTCGTGGGTTTTCAAATACTGCCTAGTATGACATTTTTTACAACTCGAGTTTAGATATATATCTTGTCAAATATTTTTTTAAGTAAGAAACTATTTAGAAACCTCTATTCAATTTTTAAAGAAGTAATACCTATCCAATTATACCTCATTTAGGTAATTTCATACCTATTTTTTATTTTCAAATAAAATGTGGCCTATATGTTGAACCTAATATTGGTCTATCACCATATAACACCATATATTTTTTTTTATGTCACCGTCGATAATGGAGGTGGTGGGTCGCCTGATGGTAAGCACTACCACCGCCCATGAACATTTGCTCGTTTGCAGACCTTACGCTTCTACAAATGGATTGTCGACTTGGAATTGGATTGGGATTAAGGAAAGATTGACGACAGGAATAAAGGAAAGGAATGGGAAGGGTAAAGAAAAGGATATGGGCCTCCGGCTCCCCCAGTCAACCAACGAAACACAGCAGTATGCAATTTCACGCCGATCTTCTGTGGGGGTGTGGTACTTCCCGGGTGCGAGCTGGCCCAATCTGTCCCGAAGCATGCTCGACTAACACTATTACGAACACATCGATAAATTATTTAATTACTTAAGTAAATTAACTTTTAACATTGTAAATCAATATATAAAATTTATTATCAGTATCAATGAACTGTAAACACGTAATAAACGATTCTAGATTCTTACGTGCATAATTAATAGACCATGACACTGGTATATAAACAAAAATGAATGAACAAATCGATTTGTGTTCCAATCGAAACGATTACTAGTTAATAATAATTAGCAATGAATCCTCGATTAGTGTATCCGTTTGTATGTTGAATAGTAACAGTAATTATACAATGAATTAACTTGTCCTTGACTATTTATATTTAGTCCGAGATGCTATTGTGTGGTAATCAGTTCACTAGTTTCAGAATATGTACCGTTAATGTTCTATACGAATATTATGCATACTCTTAAGTGGGGGGTACGTTTTATAGTGATCAGTGCATGTAAAATTCTTGTATTTGTAACAACTCCGAAACGGTTTAAAATGGGATATAAATTTTGAATCTAATTTATACATGTACATAGGGTTGAGAATAGGTTGTGAACTATTTGTTATACCCTTAACTTCCAAGTGATTTGTGCCCTGGTTGTGTATAAATGTTTGCTAAAATTATATTAGCGTCTCTCCAAGTTCTAAAGACGAAGTTAGTCGTTAGTCGTTAGTTTGTATTGCATCTATTGTGACGAAACGGTAAGTGTGGTAGATGCAGTTTTAAAAACAAAACGTGGTTGATACCGTTTGTTAATTACAACTATCGAATATAGGACAATGTGTGGAAGTTTCGTAAACGTTGCATTGTTATTTATTTGTACAATTTTTATGTTAGTTGCCTAAATTACTAGGCGCGTTGTATGTGGAGACAACTATTTGAAAGAGGTAGAGGTATGTACATACTAGGATTAGTATTATGAGATTTTGTATAGATAAACGCAATCCAAGCAAATATACATATAACTATAATGTACCGAATATATTTTGTAGAAATGAATATGTAAATAATATTATGTATTACGTTATACGAAAAAAAAACTAATATGTTCTAACTTTTACGACAGAATCACAGAAAGGTAAACAACAATGAAATAAAAAAGTATTTGCTCCCAAAAAGGTTTCAAATGTATATTAAAATCTGGGTTGTATGTTATCGCTTTCCTTTTAAAATTCAGTCATTGTTCAGAAGATAAGTATGGTTGTCCCTTCGGTAGGTAGTTCGCTAATATAATAAAATAATCATTCTCATTCAATAATTAATATTTTATATGTGTCTAATGATGATAATATTTTATGTTAGATCATAATGTATGTTAGATATGCAATCAGAATTGTGTTAAAAGTTAAAATCTCAGATTTCCTAGGTAACCTTTATTTTCAGTAATATTGTTAAATAGCAAATATCGAATGTTTTTCACCTTCAATTATTTGTCCTTCGTTTATATTATTGTCTGGATAATGGTCGGTAGCCCTAGGTACAGTGAAAGGTATTTCACTTCAAGGGCAAAGATGATTCGGTCGGGCTTTGTGACCAAAATAACGACACACTTAAAGGATTTGCGTATAAAGCCGATTCTGGGTTAATTATTCTTTTATTGTACACAAAGGGGAGTCAATTAATGCATGTTTCATATTTTAAGTAGAATTCATTAGCAGTTATATATGGTTGTTCTGTTGTTGTCTGTATGTTGTATAGTTTTTGAATCTAATAATATAAGTTTACTCGTAGGTATAATATAAGGAACAAACTATCACACTGCATAAAATTATAAATGCGAAAGTTTGCATAAACGGATTTATGTTTTTTTTTTCACGCAAAAACAGCTGAGCGGTTGGTACTGTTTGAAAGTTGGTACCTACAAATTGCGAATTGGAATTAGCGCTTAGGCTACTTTTAAACCGGGTACCACGCTGTTAATATCTGATAACATCGGAAACGCGTATTCGATTTTTTCGATTTTTTCGGTTTTTTAATTTCTTTAAATTGTCTTCGCCCTGGATAGTTGTGTTAGCAAAATTCATAGTAAATAAGGTATGAATATTGTTCGTTTGCCGCGTTAGCTATTTTATAATATAGACGATAAGGTACAAAATCATTCGTGATTTCAGAGTACCTATAACGTTTTTGTAACAATAATAATTACCATTTTTATTAGGTTGCTTTAATTATGTAACGTATAAAATTAAAAACGTTTTGTTTGTTAGATTTGTTAAACACCATGAAACAAAAATCAAGGAGGCGTGAAACTATCACGTGTAAACACAACGTGATGACTGTATTGTATGTACCCTTTTAAATTGACCGTCATTTGAACAATTATCTTAACCTAACTCTATCGTAACCTAACTTTTAACTGAC
Source organism: Zerene cesonia (assembly GCF_012273895.1). Classification (NCBI taxonomy): domain Eukaryota; kingdom Metazoa; phylum Arthropoda; class Insecta; order Lepidoptera; family Pieridae; genus Zerene; species Zerene cesonia. The sequence goes on along the minus strand of NC_052105.1, from coordinate 1,934,256 downwards.
GACGCCTTCCCTTATAATTGTGAACATGATATACGCCCCATGGTTGTTTCATTAATAATAACAGTTTTGGGGCCAAGTTGAAAAGCCAGTCCGATTTAGGGTATTTTATTGTTACAAGCCAAACTCGGAAGAGTCGTCGTAATTAAATTATAACCGCGTATAAAATATTTGCAATAAACGCTAAAATTACAAAAGTGACACTTCCTGCTGTATCTTGTAACATTGAAAAGAAAAGGATTTGTTACAGGCCGTTTGGCAATAGCTATTAAGAAGTCGACATAGAGATAATGAAATGCCGGTCAAAGTCGTTTCTCACGTAATGGGCAAATGATTCAGCGGAATTGTGAATAAGGCGCGATTCACACGCGTGATCTTGTAGCGATTTAAATGAGATTACTGAAACAATGGGTACCCATATTGCTGCTATGCGGTGTGCACTGTGCACTGAACCTTGATTTGTGTGTGTGCTTTTAAAGAATGGGTGGGTTTCGGCTGAGTGTGAATGTTTTTTGTTGTGTTTCTTTTAAAGAAAATTGCGTATGTATCGTTTGCACAATCCTGCATCAATACTACAGGGTGTACACAAAACGTATTATTGTGACTGCTGGATTTGATGCGTAGGTCGTTTTTACAGAAATAAAATGCATAAATTTGTAGCTATTTACACGATTGCTTTAGTTAAAATAAAACTTGTTATGTTCCTCTGCATACCTTAAACAATGTCAGTTAAAATAAGGTAGGTCAACATAAATTAACCAAGTACGTCACATCCGCACTGGTTTTATGGTTATATGCTATCATTTTACTGTAACTTAGGCACAATGCACATATCAAGTAGTTCAAAAACTACGTGTATTTAATACAAATTAGGACGGCAGTCGTGTCATAATATTAGAGAACAACATCTCTTTCTCTTATATATATTGTATTTATATATATAAACGCGATTTATTCTATATGTTATTTAACCCGACGTTTCAAACACTACAGCGAGCGTGGTCACGGGGAGACTATATATAATGATTAAATAGCGTTTAAAATCCGTTAAAAAATCTTTTATTTCTGAATATATAAAATTCTCATTTTCATACCCCTAAATGATACAAAAGCAGAGCAGCATTTGCCGGGACAGCTAGTAACTTATACGTCTACTAACGTCCACGTTTTAAAATTTTACATTCTTATGTAAAATTTAAAACCGAGAGCCGAGCTACTAATATTTTATGTTTTAATGCATGCTATGCATATTGCATATGCATGGTAGCTAGATGCATGCGATAAAAATACGTGTTATATGATAACCTAAACCTTCGAAATTTCATATGTAACGGTGAATAAAATCGTTTAAATTTTTGGTCGTGGAATCAGGTGTTATATTTAAAAACAGGTGCGATAAACATGTTTTAGAGCAAATAATGTTATTCGATATAGATATAGCTGAATTTTATGTTATTGCCACGTTATTACTTAATTATTATGCCTATTATAGGTAATCTACCGTTGTATAATTCTATATAAAAACAAAGTTAATCTGATTATAAGGAAGAAGATTATTAATGAATCTAAATGCTTGTATTAATTACAAGCCTGTTATTTCATAGTAAATATTTATATTTTATATTTTGCTCATCGCACGCCTATAATTTTCTCACGCATCTTATTGAACGTTGCAGAAATTGTGTTTGTTGTCGTTTAACCCAAACAATTAATTGTGAAAAAAAAAATTGTAATCATATTCTATCGAATTCAGAATGATATTTGCCTTGAAGTCTATCGGTGTCGATTGGGTCATCATGTGATTACGCTCGCTGTAAAGTGTAAGACGTTGGGTTAGTTTGATCGCGTTTTCAACAACCACAGTTTTATAGCACGGTGAGAACACTGCTTTTCTACATCAGCATAAACTCAATGGATTGTGGTTCATTCGGTGTCATTATCTGAGTGTGGTTTCTAAATCATCGTCAATACAATTAGTGCTTTCACGAGTGAATCATTGGTGAACGGTGGTGAAACCGTTTCGAAGGTACAGTGGGTGGTACGAAGTGTTGGTTACATGCACGTGAACTCTAATGACGCATTCCACATATCGATTGTTATGTTGACTAACTGATTGCGATGAGTAATGTGGGTAATGCTAATTACCTACATGCGGCTTAAGTAGAACGTTGAGTTTAGTTTGTTGCCGGTTATTTATAAACTATTTGTGCAAGCACGGCGGCTTCGTGGGACTTATGAACCTAGGTTAGTACGGTTCTTATCGATTAAGAAGAAAAAACGTACATATTTTATATTATTCTCCCAGTTTTCTATCTTACTAAATCGGTGGTTAATGAACATATTATGAGACGATTTCGGAGTTGGTGGTTTACTCTTTGAAATCGATTTTTTAACCAAATAAAATACTTCAAAGTAAACACAAAACAATTGAATATCTATTTAGTTTGCTTGTATTGTATTGATGTGTCTTTGTTCATTGTAGTACAAGTCAGACTGTCGGTAGTCAAAATTAACATTAAAATGTCCGCAATTAAACTGCTTTAATAAAGACGTTTTTATATTGTATCAATAAAGTTAAATATTGACTTTTTGACAAGGAGCTTGAAGCATCTCTTAGGGACTTAGGCACTAAAAGCACTAAAGTAAAAGAAGTAGCCATACACCCCCCCCCCCCCCCCCCCCCCCCACGAAAGAGTCGGATCGGTATCTCTCTTTACGGTCAATTTATTTCTATCACTGCAATTGGCATTAGAAATTACTGCAGGTTTAATATTTAAACCAGTTTATCTGCTAGCAATATATATTACAATATTATTTCCTGACTGACCATTTTCGTCTAGACTTCTTTGTGATAAAGATTATTAATATTATATAAAGAGTTATAACTAAGTAGACACAAAAATAATGTTTTGAGGGCATTGCAACTTTAATTATAATTGGCAGTAGAGAGATTATGAAACCTTATTAGTATACAAACGCCGTAATAGAAAAGCCTTTACCGCTTTTAGAATGAGCTCTTTAGCCTTATGTAATGTCGTACTTAAATGTTATTCAATATTATACAAAACAGACATACGTGTCGTATGATAATTTGCTTTATATTTATGGTAACAATGTTAAAAAAAACGTGTTCTCGATTGTTCTGTATTACGATGCAAAATTGTAAACAAATTCAAGTTTAAAGGTTATGGCAAGGGTATCTAGACTAGACACTGGGAAAATACTGCGTAGAGACGAGAGTTCGAGTTTCTAAATCAATACTTTTGATCTGCGTAGATGAGAGGAATACTGTTGGTAAACAGACAATTCTCTTTGGATTTTTATAATACATCCATATTAATGTTATAATGAGATAGTTTCTGAATTTGTGTGTATTAACCAATTTAAAAAATTCTTCTACCAATAACACGCCACGTTATCTGTGAGTGTCATATGCCATATTTTATTTTTTTTATCCTGGACCAAACCGGACGAAGCCGCGACGAGCGGCTTGTTATTAATAGGAACAGCAGTACGGTACCTGTGATCATAATTTTTATTATTTTATAACATAATTTCTATCTATTTTTAATTTATATCTAATACTATCTCTATTTTGTACATAAGAATATACTCTGAAATGTATCTTCAAATTGAAATGGAATATAATCATATTCATTAAGTAAACGCGACTCCCACGTTTGAGCATGTTTTACTAATATGATGATTTCTTAATATTTTATACGTTCTATTTTGTATTATTATACTACGTTGATTAAAATGTCCGTGGATAACATTCTACTAGCATATTTCTAGTCACAGCACACATCTCATTTGAGGCTTGCCCTACCGCAATGTTTATGAATGTTATTGTGGTTGTTTATGCATGATAAATGGTATGTACGCTTAGTATTAAAATAATCAGCTCACGAGTCCGTGGGTTTAGTCGGATGATCCCCGGTAGTCAGATAGGTTCAATGATTTTGGATTCATCATCAGCCCATTATTATGTTCCCACTGCTGGGACACAGGCCTCCTATGATGGTTCAGACCATAATCCATCACGGATGGCCAAGTGCGGGTTGGCAGATGTCACATGTCCTCGAACTTTTGATTCTTGGACATGCCGCTATCCTCACGATGTTATCCTTCACCTTTTTAAGCAGTCGTGATGTGGATAACATCACGACTGCTTAAATGGTGTACATAAATTGATAAATCAATTTATTTCCTGCATGCTCTCCCCGTCTTGAACCCTGACTTATCGATTTTGATGTCCTAGGTTCTCACCACTGAGCCACCACCGCACCGATTAGCTTGGTTTTTATTAAACAAAAAATGAAGTTTTAAACTGAGTATGCGTGTATATAATAAACATATCTACGATTTTTTAACAATGTTTGAAACAAATGTTTTTTGAGACATTGAGATGATGATTGACAAGGTGACAAGATGTTCGTAGACAATAATTGATTTAGGTATATATCCATATATAAGCCTGAATATTCTTCCAAAAATTCATACTTTTCTTGGAAACAGTTTTCCATTTAAAAAAGCTTACAATATTACATACCCTCTAAAGGTATCAAATTGATCAAGTTACTCAATATGTGATATTAAAATTCAAACTTAGAAATCAACTTTGGATGTCGTACCTACAACAACTGAAACTATCTTTCATTCTGAATGCCTTTAAAATTTAAATGCGTTATCAGCATTTCTAGAACAATCTAGTTGAATAGTCGTGAGCTGTCTATCAGAGTGGTTACAACTACCATGATATTCAGTTGAGCGGTATCGTATGATCTCGTATAGAAAGTCGCTTTCGTTGTTATTTTGTTTATGTGCCATTAGTGAAGACCGTGATAGTAACCGTTTATTGAGGTTACAAGGTTATTCTATTGAAAATACCGGTGATACAACCCAGTCTCGATTTTCCTAAATACTACTCGGATACGCTCTCAATACATTTACTGTATTGGATTTCACTTGCGAGTAGAAATGTATGTTAAATAATTTAAACCTTATCAACAAGGCTAAAGAATCTATATTTCATATCACGTAAGACTGTTTTCATTTTTGATCGCCTGTCATTTTATTCACAGCTAATATACAGTGTAAAACCTTTGCCAAGTGTAGTGGAAGGCGCTCTTTTTTATGCGCTGAAGTAAATGGCGTGAGTTATTTCGTTAAATTCGTTTTGAAGGTAAATTTTAGTATTAGAAAATTAAATATGTTTTAGGTTAAGAAAATAGTAACATGATACTAGATATAGTTACTATGCAAGTAGAAACCAATTACAGATCTTGTTTAGGTCTTGCGAAAGCTGTTGTAGCTTTCATTTCTATAGATCGTAATGTTGCAATATTCCATAGGAAATACGTTTACAATATTTGATTTATGTAATTTGTTACGTTGTTAACTTCCTTAGGGCAGGTTTCGAGACTCGATTTCTACAATGAGTATTTTATAAAATTATAGTCTGTTAGTTTATAAACATGACTAATATAATCGGATTTTCTGGAATAGTTTGATAGCGGCCGGATTTTTTGGAAGACTTTTTTTTAAATCATTAATTGCTTTATTTTTGCAAATACCTAGTACTGACCCTTAATTATTATTGCTCCATAACACGTTTTAAGAAAGTCACGTAAGTTTTCAACACTTTAAAATGAAATCACGTACGTGTAAACTTACTTATAAAACGTTTAACCCAAAATTTGTATTTTAATGAGAAATGGTAATTATACTGGATTGGATCGAGGTCAACATTTCTACGACGATATTGAAATTATATGGTTTAGATCTTGCAGTGCTTTCAAAATAATTATGAGAAAGTGAATCTCCTATGAGATTTAATTTGTATTTAATTCTATTTATATTATTTACGAGAAACTTCATGTCTGGGTGTCGGCAATTTAATAACACTAACATTTTTGAATTTATCATTTTTGAATATGTTCGTTCGTTTTTTTTAGTTCAGGCCAACCCTATGTATCCGACATTATGGGACGTCGGTAATGTATTTGTAGAAAGGAATTATGTTTGACCGTATTACTACATTTTCCACATCACAAAAATAATCTCGCCAATCGTTTGAAAACCCACGGAGCTATCTAGTAAGGAAACAGTAAAACAAATAATAATAAAATTCGATTTAAAAATTCGTCGTTTAAAGGACGTAGGTACACATTCATTTAAGTCCAAGTAAGGAAATCGATCACTCCACTAATAAAAAATATGAAATGCATCTGCGCCATATACATATTAAATTACACTCATATTATGCAAGTAAAGAAAAATCACCGAGTCATCATAATTTGTTTGTTGTAAAATTTTTTATATGAGAATCTGTCTAGTATTGAAAGTTGGAATGTCGAAACATTAGCCCAGTTGTATGGAGGTAAAATTAATACATTGCGTATGAAAGCTTAACTTGAGTATAAATTTTAAAAAGTATTCATCCATAGTAGTATGTTACGACACTAGAGGCTTGTGTTAAATCTACTAAAGTAATAAAATAAATACTTGACGGCAACAATTCCGCTTCTTCATTTATCGAAGTAGCAATTAAGTCGTTGACGGCGATCGTAAAATGTTATTAATTTTAACAACAAAACATAAACAGCTTGTGAACAAATGTATGTCCATCAACTGCATTTGTGAAATTCACTTGTTGAATCGCGGATAATATAACTTAGCGTTTCTTCTTTATTTCATATGTTTTTATAATTCCAATACAAATATCGAATAGTCGAATTATAATATAAGTGATATTTTTCATATGACAAAGAAATGACAGTTTATACCACAGTTGAAACATTTCCGAATCTAGCTAGAGACACAAAATTCACTAAAATCATTTCACCTGTTTAAGAGGAGATAAATATGTAGATAAAGATTTCAATACGGGTATCAGTATAATTAGGTACCTACTACATGTATATAAACTTAAAAACTTTCGTCACGGACCTACGTAGCACACATATCTTGGTAGCATTGAAGTTTAATTCACACTAATATTATATCATAAACTAGCTGTTCGCCCCGGCTTCGCCCGTGGTACATATATAGTCTATGTTACTCGTGGATAATGTAGCTTTCGAATGGTGAAAGAATTTTTAAAATCGGTCCAGTAGTTTTTGAGCCTATTCATTACAACCAAACAAACAAAGATTTCCTCTTTATAATATTAGTGTAGATAAAAAAAACTTTAATTTCAAAATATCTTATATTAAATATCGTATATTATATTAAGATTAAAATCACAAAATCAACGTATTTATTAAATGATAAATATACAGACGCAAGTAATATTTCATATGTGTATAGTAATAAAAAAGTCAAGGAGTTTTGTATCGTGCGAAGAGAAATGTTTTTTTTTTGTTTGTCTTTCAAAAGTTATCTATGAGATATTATAAACGCGAAAATTTGTAAGTATGGATGAATGGATGTTTATTACTTTTTCATGCGAAAACAGTTTATCGTATTCGTTGATATTTGGTACAGAAACAGATTATAGTCTGGAGTAACACATAGACATAGGCTACTTTTAACCGGTTACGACTCTTTTTAATTGGTTTTTATACCGGGGCGATTGGCATATAGTAAAAATTTATTATAATAATGAATTTTTATTTCAGATGCCCTCTAGACTTAATTTGTATATAGATAAACATTAAGATATTGACTTGGCACCGAGGAAGTTTGAAATGCACTTTCTATTTAGAATTATGGTTTTGTTACATAAGGGAATAGGAAGAGGAAGCTCTATGTAAATAGGTTAATTGTTCGCTTTATGAAATCGTCTGATGTGGAGAATGATTTAAATGGTCTAATAATATACATCAAAAGACCATTTCGTTATAATTTCTTAGATAATCTATTTGTATCTTTATTTAGGATTAGACTTGTTTATGAAGGATTTTGTTACTATGAAAATATTAATTTTATTTTATGTTATAAATAGGTAATTCTATTTTATATTTTTATTTGAATTGAGAATATATAACTACAACGAGAACGAATGACTTCCGACTCTCTACTTAGACTCTCCCACAACTCTACGTTACAATGTAATGTAGATATAGTTGTTAGTTAGTAGAGGAATATACAGATGTTTACTTATATTGATACTGAAATTCATTAATTACCTTACAAATAAGTTGGTTGTGTTCATAATTAATAAACTCATATTCTAATTAAGGCACTATATTGTTTGTCTTATACTCAAGGGAAGCTCTGAAGCATTTTAAATACTATAGAGTTACATCGGGATTTCGGATTCTCTTGATATCTTAAGGCAGCCATTAAAATGCGTTGAACAAACTGTCGGTGTCGAATTTCGGCAGGATTTTCGTAAGGTTTCAGTAATGATCTAACTTGTTACTAATATAACGTGGTAATAGACAAATAAACACACCTAAACAAGAGAGAGAGAGAGAGGGGTATAGGTACCTCAGAATCTGAGATTGTGAGACCGTTTGTGCCGAACCGCGACGAAACTTCGATGAGTTGTTATTAGGTACCTACCTACCTACTCGTAATATAAAAGTTTGTTATTTTTTAGTTATGTTTTAAAATCTACACAAAGCCACTTCTACATATCTATTGAATGACGTTATTTATTGAAAATTAAAATTCCGTGCCAAATTTAATATCTCATGCTACTTTACAAATTCCACTTTAATTTATAACTGTTCTCTAAAACTTGTGTATTAGTATACAGTAGATCATGAATATTTCATACGAGAACTCATGAATTCGCTACCAAGAAAGCGTTGTTTATACGTCGTGCGCTTGCACTTTGAGAGCTTTAAGACTTACGGTTATTTGTTGTTTCAAAATGCAAATGGAATGGAGTGAAGAATCTCATTAATTAAATTAACACAAAAGGCGCATCGCATGAAATGCTTTACGCGAATGCAACCAAATTATAAGACAATTTCCTTCTTATTTGCGGCTATTTTGACAAAGGAAGGAAAGTTTTGACATTTCAAAAATACGTAAATTAATCAAATATATGTCGTTAGTGCAATTATGGGACCCTTAAATTGAATACTTCTTTTTGTTCAGTGTCATCTTGGATGCCGTGTTTTAAAGGAACTATGCGCAATTAAGCTCATACATCGATAAACACAACAATTAAGGATAAATGGTTTGTAGGTATTTTAATGCGAGTATCATACTTTCTTATAAAAAGTTAAGAGTTATGGGTTGTCTTAACCCTGGTAAACATAGCATACAATTGTGTTTTGTATATTTTACTTTACGAATTGGTAATGTTTGTCACTTTCATAACTTACAAACTATCAATTAGTGCTCTTATGATATTAAGAATATTATTGGTGTTAAATAAACTAATCTCTAGGTGCTTATTTAAAATTGGCATGTGCCTGTATAAAAACTGATCTCTATGCGACGATCTCGACGTTGTGTGCAAGAAACTTGACAAGCCATGTGTCCAACGAGGGGCAGCGCGCATTGCGCACGCACAATTTTTTTTACGGTCATCCCCATAGGTTTTTACGCGGTAGTTCGCATCGGCCGCTCGGCAGTTGCTACACAGCTGGCGTGTTGGAAAGGCAAAAGTTTTACGTAATTATCTTGTGTAACCGCCGGTGAAAGAGACACGGGACACCGCTCTTGCAGTGTTGCATTCGACATCGACGCGGTCGGTTGCGTGCGGTCCGACTACACGCCGGTAAAAATCGTATCATGCTTTGTTGTGATCCCATAGACGTTGCTATACTTTAACGGCCTCTAAGCAATATTACTCGTAAGATGTCAGGTCTTTAGTGGATTTTTGATATTGTGTTATTTTTGTTAATATGTAGATATACTTAAATGTGTCGTCACTCGGATCGCAATTAGTAGGCTAGAAAGTGCAAACGCCTACTTACTCAACCGTAAACAATGCAGTTTTCAGTTCGGTTCAATTCAGTTCAGTGAATAAAGTCGTTTGTATTTATTTGCCGATGAGTAATTTTTCCATTCTGCTCATTTCTAGTAACTGCAGTTTATTTAACAACAATGTTTGATGTTTACAAATAGACTTGGATGTAAACTAATGAACTTGCTAATTAAATTGCTATTAAATTGTACTTCAAACTACGTAAACACCTAATTTATAATAACGACTAAAACGGTGTTCTACTAATGTTTTTTAAATGGACGGAGGTATTTAAATTATTCGTTATATTCGTTTTAAAAATTTATGTTTTGTTGAAAGCCAATGTACATTTTGTTCCATCATTTACATATAGACAAAACAGGGACCAATAAAAAATCCAGCCCATGTCTGATACGTTGTAGGTATAATGTCTCACAATGATGTTTTTATCATACAAATGTGAATGAGTATCCTAGAACAATTTTGAAGTTCAATTTAATTATGATTGTATGTAAATATTACAATATATCATATAAGCAATTCGCGGCGTGACTCCCGTGGATTCTCGATCAAGATTATCTCTGCACCAAATAACATACAGATATGGTAGCTTTTTTCGCGTGAAAGAGTAGCAAACACCCATACCTTCAAACTTTCGCGTTTATAATGTTAGTAGGATTGCAGTAGCATAATATTATACTTAGTCTGGCCATAAATACTGTTACACTTAATTATAAAAAAATATTACATTTGAATTTCGAATCT
>NC_052105.1:1907031-1922623 GCF_012273895.1 Zerene cesonia | reverse complement strand
TACATTATAACAAAACGAGTCTTAAAAGTAAACAGCTAAGTACTTTCAACCTATTTGGATATAAAAATTTAAAAATAGTTATCGCATTTACGTAATGAGGAAGTATTAAGAAAAACGCAATTAATATGTACACAGAATTTATTTTGTTCTTGTCTCTATTTGCTTTATAATTTATAGATAAGAATGAGATTATTAGACTAACAATTACTCGTACTTAGATAACATGTAATTCTTTATGACCTCACTTCTAATATTCATTTTGTGTGTTTAAGCTCATGCTGGTACTGTGTGGATTTCATCTCTTGATATGTTGTAAACAACAGTTTATAGTTGTTATACAAACACTAATGACCTAGGTATTCTTTCAAGTTCATTGAAATATACGTACAAGATATAACCTCTCTTTTTATGAAGAATAAATCCTATAAAGGAAACCTTGATTCTTTCAAAGCTTTTCGTCCTTTGACACTCAGATGTAGGTCGTTCAAGATATATTTGCGTAATCAATATTATTATAATTATAAGGCGTAATCAATGTTATTGAAAATGTGTTTAATATCGTCTCTCCAATTGCAATATTCGATTAAAAATCTGGACTTATATAATACAAATCCCCATTACGACAAACAACAAAATCTGCTCAGTCTTATTCACTATCTCGATAACTCCTAACTACTAGTTACCTACTTAGTACTTACTGTCTGTAAGTAAACTCTATTCAAATTGACCTTTAATTTTGGTCATAATATCAATGCAAACAAATAAGGAATATTTACAGAGCATTTTACGTAACGTTCAACTTGTTGCTTATATTTGGCTCGTGATCACGTCATTGTGGATTCGTTGTTATAATAGTCGTCGAGTGTTTTGGATTATTGGATATGCAAACACACGTTCCGGGTTAAACAGATTATAAAGATATTAAACCTTGAGACTTATGACAATGTTGTGACAGTGAAATAATATAACATCGACGCTTATTGACATAATTTTTTGATGTTTTGTACATAGGTAGGTATATATGCGAGCAGAAATCGACGATAACTATAAAATAAAGTCACAAGTCGTGGATTAGTGCTGCTATATAATGTCTATGGGAATAAAAACATGGTTTGGTAAAACCAATGAATTTGATACAATAATATTATAACTAAACGAAAGAGGCTAAAGCGATCCCTTGCTAGACGAGAAAAAATAAAACAGCTGTTACTTGAAGTAAAAAATGTTACCTGCGCATGCGGGTAATACAACCCTCTGTATTGCCATGGTATGCTCACCCAATGATTTCTGATTTTAATGGCTTTACACACATCACGGGGTTTGCAGCAGGTGGTTAAGTTTAATGTTACTTTACTATGAGTGTTAAGAAATATTTACATAATTCGATTTATTAAATGTTAAATAGCTATCCACGTCACAAATTTATTTATAAAAAAAAAAAAATTTTGTTAAAGTATCCTTCAATCTAAATCTAAATAAATAAATCTAAATCTCGTTTAAGCGCTTTCGGTTATTGCTAAAGGCTAGTTATAAAACATCAATAATAAAGTTACGCGAATATCTGACGACTTCTCCTTAATTACTTGAACGTCTAATCTGCAGTAATTTTGTAAAAGCACTCTACAAGCTAGGCTCCTTCGGGAAACTTTTTGCCACTTATGGACGACTAGCTGCGCCCCGCGGTTTCACCCGCGTAAGTCCGTATCCCGTGGGAATATCTGGATAAAGAGTTGTCTATATGTTAGGTATTCCAGTTGTCCAGTTGTCTACATACCAATTTCATTGCAATCGGTTCAGTAGTTTTTGCGTGAAAGAGCAACAAAGACACACACATCCTTACAATCTTTCGCATTTATAATATTAGTAGGATTAGTAGGAAGTAGGATGGACGTGTGAATGAAGTCCAACTGATTATCACGTGATATTAGTAGGAACGTGCCTGCGCCGAAGAATGCTCACGTTTTAATTACCAGAAACTTGAGACGTCAAATTACATGGCTTCTGTTTGTACGTAGACTAATACTACAGTTAATTTCTTTGATCTCTGTTAGTTCGGTTTTTGATAAGGCCATCGTGTGTCGGTTTTGGCTGTAGTTGTAACTAAATTCTAGACCTAAAGGATCAAGGATCAGGATGTTTTGCAAAATGTTATGAGCACGGTGTTAGGAAATGTAGATATATCGAAATATTAACAATCTATGCATATATACCTATACATTTTTTATAAATAACCCTACAATATGGTATACCCATTAGAGAACTGCGTTCTGTTATTCCGGAATAGGTAGCTCATTAGTTATTACTGCGCTTGCTCATGTGCCAAGGTCTCAGTTTTACTAAATTTATTCGCTACTAGAATTACTAAATTGCTTGTATGTAGTTGGTGACAAAAGAATTGGTAGTATATTACGTTGAGAACTGCAATAAATCTTTTTTATCCGTGTACCTAAAGACGACTCATTTGTGCGCAACAAAACCCTGAACCCACGCTCCAAAAACAATGCACAGGCGTAACCCTATCAATTGCTTCATACAATTCAGTTTATGAAATGATGTATCTACAAAAGAGCCTTTTGTTTGGAAATCTTATTTACAATTATAATTATCTACAAACTCTTAATAAAAACATGACACATATTTAATTCCCGCTTAAATGTTATGTAAACCAGACAGTATTTTTAATAATTAATCAAATGATCTTTCGCCTCGTCGTTAAAACAGATAATATCGAAAAAATATTCACATATTTGTGAGCGCTCGTGTTAGACATTCTAACTTGTGTAATTTTATGCAAATAAATACCTCGTTGACGGATTATGAATAGACGATAATTGCTATCGAAGTTCGAGTGTCATGTGATACCCAACGCGGAGTATCTTTGTAATCGGTGAATCGTGATTCATTCAGACCTGAGTAGGTATCTACTGACGATTGTTTCGAAGGGTTTGCGAACCGGGCCGTTTCCCTCTTATCGTGTGTATGGGATTCACAAACGTATGTTACAATTGACTTTTATTTAATGATTAATCATGTATCAATGTAATCTTTCAAAGATCTCTCAGTGAATTCGTAAGCTAGATTATTGGAAGTGGATAGTGCAACGAAAACAAGACAAGTGTACGAAAACTGTTGAATTATTATGTGAATAAAGACAGTGTTATGAACATGGCGAATAATTGGAACATGATAGATCTGGCTCCGCTGAGCTGCAGGTGGTTTGACAGGCTCCGGCGTTGCGGGAAGACGCTGCTGCGGCGCCAGAGACGCCTGCTGAAAAGGATTAAACGGGTATAATATATTATGTAGATGTAAATTACTAGCTGTCCGCCCCGGTTTCACCCGTGGTACATGTATGCCCTATAAGCATATGCCCAATGCTCTAAAGCACCCAAGTATCACGTACATACAACGGATTTTTGAAATCTGTCAGCTAATTCCAAAGATAAGCGCTTTTAAACAACAAACAAACTCTTTAAGCATAATGTTATTATGTTGTTTTTTGTCTCATTGTTAGGTTATCTAAATTAAACAGTCGAATTGAAAACCTTCGCCGTTTTGGGGCAATCAGTAAATAAATCTTGAATGTTACATATTTTAAACTTAAATCGGCAATTTGCAAACACTAACCGCTGAAAAACGGGTCCGTTTCGCGATCGCAATCTTTGTAACTTTCTTTTTGTCACACCTTCACGTTAAATCTTTAACTGCCCCGAAATCTGTTATACAAAATTTGCCATTTCGTTCGTTTATAGAAATAACAATTTGCACACGTAGAAATTATCCGAAACCGTTAGAAAACTCAGCCCTATGTTTATGGACACAATGATTATATTTCAGTAAAACAGAATTATTATTTCCTGTGTAATATTATATCGTTGATATTTGAGTTATGATTATTTGCGCCACCGTATAAGTTAACAGGTATTTACGTGGTTGTCAATGTGTACGATAAAATAATGTCTTCCGTGTATGTATAAATAAAACAATAAAATTTAACGCATTTTCAATAAAGGTGCGTATGACTGTGTTTAAAAAGTTGCCCAGATTTGTAGGTAATCTGTGGTCTCGTATTTTTTTTTTGTACGATCTGTAGCGCGAAGGTGCTGCTAAGAAATTTTGAATTGACTTCACATTCATCTTACGTGTGTGACACAGTTAAAATTACAATAAAGGGTGTATAAAATGGGGATCTTTAGCCGCAATGTAATTTTTTTTTTTAAGTTTTTGCTTGATGATTTTGGCGTATATTTCAGAATTGTTTTGTCCAGTTATATAAAGATATTCCCATACAAAATTTCAATGCAATAATATATAATTTAGAACTATTATACTTACTCTAAATGCAATATTTTATAGCTGTACCTTTTAAATAATCCCGAATACACAGTATTTTATGTGACTGGATTGTATACAGCAGCGCATGCATAATAGGACGTTGCCATTACGTCACTTAAGCTGAGGTCAATGAAATACTTTCCGCAGTAACTGTTACGTATTATTGCTAAGAAAGATGTTTTTGTGTATTTTGTATTGTAATATTTTGTAAATTAATGGTTTTAACTTATAATTTGAAAATATTTAATCTAAATTCGTATTGATACGAAGTTTTTCATGAAAACAATTATTTCTTTGGGTTCCGCATCCAAAAGATAAAAAAAATGGGACCCTTACACTAAGGCTTAGTTATCCACCTGTCTGTCCGTCCGTCTGTCATCACACTGTAAATTATGATAGACAGTTTAAAATTTACAGAGATGATGAATTTCTTTTGCCGCTATAACAACAAATAATAGAAAAAAATCGAGGTGAAGCAACGGTACAGCAGTAAATTGGATTGGTGACCAATTTTGTTTTGTAGTTCTTTTTAGTTTGTTATGGAACCCGCGAGTGAGACTAGCACTTGCCCGTTTTCCTTATGAACAGTATAATGAACGATTTTAATATATTTTTTTATTTACCCTCCCTCATGGGTTATTTACTAAAAGTGTAAGTGAATAAATTAAACATATCATACTATTGTCATTCGTAAATATCGGACATTCAACTTTGCAAGCATGCCTTCTCATTCTAAAACAAAATTACTGTATTTATATTTTTGTTATAGACATACAAAAGACGTAATTAATGGAATACTATTTTTATCCTACGACCTCTAGTATTGAATCGTGAATTGTTATCTTATATCTTTAAACGAGCAATTCTTGTATATATATAATTGGAATCTCGGAATCGGCTCCAACGATTTTCATGTAATTTAGTATATAGGGGGTTTCGGGGGCGATAAATCGATCTAGCTAGGAATTTTTTTTAGAAAATGTCATATTCGTGTTTTCTTTTTCCTGACATCTATTGGCGAATAATAATACTAATACTATTTTTTGGCGAATGGCATTGTTAAGTAACGAAGTCAATGAGTGTTTGCTTTGAGGTTAGACTAATTGTTTATATTGTAAATGCCTAAACGATCTTGGAAAAAAAGCTTATAAACAATCTAACTTCATGAAGTTAAACCGAGCAAAGCTCGGTCATCCAGGTACTTTTTATATTAACCGAGCTGGTGGTTGTGGTGGTTACCACCCATTAACATCGCATTGCCCGCTTAAAATAATAAGTGATGATAAAACGATGGATGTCGTGAATAAAGAAATGGACTGAGCAGGGTGAGGAAAAGGAAGCGGGCGTCCGGTTCCCCCAGCACCAAACAAAACACAATATAATTCACATGCTTCTATGTCACGATCTCCTGTGAAGGTCCCTGGCCTGGCCCAATTCGCCCTAAGCGTGTTCGATTCTCACACTCAAAAATAAAAGAAATAATTTACATATGTATTCTCACGATAATTATATTAATGTACTCAACATTGACACGAATTTAATTTATCAAATGGGTAACAAGTTCCTCTGATATCGTAGCGTTTGTGTTTATTTGCATTAAAAATACGATAATAACATTGAATTTATGCTAATGTTGCGTTTATTATGCAAAAAAAATTACACATATCACTATGGCCATGGCCGTTGGTTAAAAATATATAGTTTAATTAATAGATAATTTTCTACAAAAAAAAAAACCGACGTCGCTGGAGAGAGGTCGAGGTCGAAAGGAGGTTCTACCACTCCGGATTCAAAAATGTGATAACTTAACAAAAAAAAAAAAATATCTACTGTCGAATTGAGAACATTATTCGTTTTTCGGAACATCAAATATTTTATCTACTCTGTCTTTCACTTTATAGAAATTAGCTACCTAAGTATATATCTTCAATATACCTATTCGTTCTAATATATCTTTGTTTTGCTAGCTGTTTGCCCCGGTCTCACCCGTGGTACATATATAGTCTATGTCACTCAGAGTAATTGCAGCTTTCTAATTTCAAAAGAATTATTGAAATCGGTCCAGCTGGTCGCTGATGTCGTGACCAAGGGAAATAGGGATTAATTTTTATATGGGCATGTAGATAATAAATTAACGTTTTATTAATATTATCCCAATAAAATAAAAAAAAAACGTTGCAATTAAAGCAATTCATTAAATATGCTTATATCACTTTTCGAAATATCTAAACGTATCTGAATATAGTAGCCGTGTAAATAAGTGATTTTGAACCCGAGACACGATTGCAGACAATGAATTCAATAATCTAATGTAAGACAATAAGTGTTTTGAAATAGTACACTCCTGAGGGCGCCGAGTTTATTTAACACGCTGTTCCCCCGCCGTTGCTCAGTCCACTCTCTAGAGTTGAAGGAATTTGATATTGTTTAGGACATCCGATATTATTCTGGTTTGTATGCACGAATCTTATTTTTTCCATTGTTATATTCTTAGTATTCTCTATCTAACAATTATCTATAACGGTCTATTGAAAGCATGCTCTTTTCACGCATAGGAAGCGGTTCGCTTCAAATAGTGTTTGCATTCTATTTTTTATCGTTCGCGAGGTTGTTCACCGCTGTTTTTGGTAAGCTGTTGTTTATTTTGCATCCAATGCATACAATAAAAATATACTTTACTTTATATTGCATTTATTATCTATATTTTTTCAATATGTTTGAAGCTATTGTATTAAAGAACAGTTCAGTGCTTATAATACTATAAATCAATTTAGATTAGGATGTGTGATACATTAAAGCAACCAATAAGTACATTTAAGTCGTTGCTTATATATTGCTTATATGTTGCTTGTATTTTACGACTGAAGCACGTCTTATTCACTAGTGTGAATCATCGGAATGGACATAAAATAAAGTGAATATTGTTAGAAGGTCCGTCCCGTTGATAGTTAGTGCATGTTGCAAGGCATTGCGCCATCGATTGCTGAGAAACCGGCGCGGGCGCCTGGGCGGGTCACTGATTTCTCTTTTGATGATAGCTCTGTTTACTATTAGATAATAATTTGTCGTGTTTTTGTTCCGATTTTGCCGAATCGGAAGAAAAGTGTGTCAATGCTAATATTTGATTATATTCGTACTTATATGGCGGGTTAACCTTTATACACACTTAAAATGTTTCTCTTTTATATTTAATGCCTTTGGTTAGATGTTCGTTATTAGTTCGTTATTAAGGTCGGATTATTTTTTGGACTAGATTACATTGAAATTTTATAATCATGTATAGTTATACGACCTCAAGTTATGTACATATTTAGCATCATAATTAAACCAATGTTAATTATATAAAAATTACGCAAGAGATGTTGATGGGGTTTTTTTTAAATAGATAGAGTGTTACAAGAGGAAGGTTTATATGTATAATATAAATAAGGGGGGAGGCGTTTTACTCCGAATACATGCACGCGTGCGAAACCGCAGACAAAAGCTAGTACTACAAAAATTTTATTTTACTACTATATGATAAAGTGTGATAACTAATAACTGATTAATTCCTATGCTCTTATGAGTATAAATATCGGTAAAAATAAACAAATACAAAAATAATACATACTATAACCATCACTTTTTCAGAAATAAATGTCCTCCACGTTGATCCTCATTATGCCGATTTTTTTTTAGGTCAAGCCGATTGTGAGCATCCAGCATACATTTTGTTAAAATAATATAATTGATTGTAAATATTTATGACTCCCAAAGAATCTTAAACTATGAATATATAGTGATGGTCAAACGATATTTAGATAGGTTCTAACCATATACAAATGGCCACACGCTACCGCGAATTACGATTTCAAATCAATTCGCAGAAGTTATCGTTTGGGAGGAGACGTATGAAACAGCTCTAAGATCAGACGGTAATAATCTTTCTGTTCTGAATGGAAAATCTATATTTAAACCTAAACACGTGAGTCACACATGGCTACTCTGTTCTTCAAAACTTTCATCAAATTTTACACGAAAATCTAAATGAACCGTCACTCCTTCCAGGTGTACCTACACAGTTGGCGCTCAGAAGAGCTGAACATGTTGGTGGGTGCCAAAGTGGGGGGTGCTACGCCCCTCGTGATCGCGTGTCGCAATGGCCACTACGACGTCGCCGAGTACCTAATAGAGAGGTGCAAGGCGGATATTGAACAGCCCGGTTCAGGTGAGATCGCGTTGGGGATTGATTGTTAGTATACGATAATGTAACGGTTGAATATGGAGCGTGGAAGTACTATGCTATTCAACTAAGAATTGGATCGATTTAGCGCCATTCTGTGACGTCATACGTGATAATTCTAAAGAATTACTTATCTTTGAGTTAAGCAATAACGTTTGTATTAAAGTTAGTGGAATTTAAACACAATTCTTAATAAATCGTATCAACATTTAATACAAAATTGACACAAAAAATCATTGATATTCCTATTCTTAGTTGGATCGCATAGTCTCAAAAAGCCGAGTGCTTCAATCATCATCATCTACCTACAATCTAGCAAGGAATTAAAAATATATACAGATATAGTACATAACTCTGGAATTACTTGTTTTGTCTGTATTGTATTTTATCGAAATCGTTACTAAATATAACCGTTGTTCATATCTAGAACAATAAGCATTAGGTGAGATTTATATAAAGGCGATATATAGATAAGCTCATGAAGATAACAATAACTGACTGTAGTTTATGTTGGCAATCGAACAATATAGCAAAGGTCACTTCTTCGTGTTTGTATGAGCGCGTTAGCTTTCTTATTTCGTTGTGAGTTTGGCCAGGTTCCATTTGACCTTAAAGAAAATTATGTGGGTGCAACGTTTTTATCCACGTTATTGCCGCATTTTGTATTTTAGATAAGGATCTTGGTTACGCGTTATAACATGAAGTATTAAGTAAGAACTTTTGTATCTGGTAGTGGAAAAAACGTGTTGATTTGTCCAATGTAGATCCTGTTTTTTTTTTTTTATCCAGTATTCTTTAAATCATGCAATACTGGGGATACCATTCAATGATTGGGAATTCCACAAATCCATAACATTATTCTGCTATAGATACTCGTAACTCATTGTAAATATGTTAATACAAGCTGCGCCGCGCGCTTTCACCCGCCGCTGTACCCGCGGCCAATATAGCGTATATTCGTATAGCTCAAATCTTATAATGATGTATAAGGTACATTATTGTAAAGTTTCATGAAAATCAATTCAGTAGTTTTTACGTGAAAGAGTAACAAACCTACAGTAATTCAAATTTACAAACTTTCGCGCTTATGATATTAGTAGGATTTTATGTGAGCATATTATGTCCATTGCTGATCCTCTGTATTATAACTTTATGAACGAAGATACAATGACTATTCATAAATAAATAAAATAACAATAACATTGTAAGCAATATAATATTATGTATATATTGTTTGCGTGAGATAATATCTATTGAAGTGTGTTATCATGCAAAAGGATTTTACGTGGATTAGGTAAGCACTTGAAGAGACATGGCGAAAATTTTAAGATTTTCATTTTTATCAGTGACGCTGATTAAGAGAATTTGCATTTGAGATTGTTTTGCTAGCTCTACAAATAGAAGTTGTTAAAAATATTTTGACATGTTTTGTATCATATTCACAATGACAATCCATATTTTTTTATGTTTTTAAAACACTTTTGATATAAATCTAAATAAATAAACGATATTTTTTACTTGCAACATATGAAGTAAGTGACATTTACATCGAAAAGTATCTTTTCCTTACTAACTGGTTACATAATGAACTGGTTTATAATATCAATTTGTTGTACTTATTTTTGAGATTCGAATAACCAACGTTTCTAATTCTCATATGGAAATAGTAAATTTTTATTATATATAACATTTATATCATCAACAGCTAGTTTATTCTCGTCTAGTCCCATATTAGTCGGTTACGAGCCTCAGACGCTGCGTGGTTCTATGGTGATATAAGAATGATTTTGAAAATTTGTGAAGAAATTTATAGTCTATCGTACTTGTTTAATAAAAATAATATTTAATCTAGAAATGCAATGTACGTAACAATCGAGAATCATGTCTTCAGAATGTACATGACAAATGGTCGCAATATATAGCGATAAGGCCTCTACTTCTTTATATACTTTTTGTCTATTAGTTATGCATTATGTAAATAAGTTCATCATCTATCTCCCCAGTAACATTCGACGGAGAGACGATCGAGGGCGCGCCGCCGCTGTGGTGCGCGGCGGCGGCCGGCCACCTGCCGCTCGTGCGGCTGCTGGTGCGCGCTGGCGCCAACGTCAACTCCACGACGCGCACGCACAGCACGCCGCTGCGCGCCGCGTGCTTCGACGGCCACTACGATATTGTTAAGTTCCTAGTCGAGAATGGGGCCGGTGAGTGACGCTTATAAAATTGTGACTATCCGAATAAATAGGCCATCGAAAAATACCAGGTCTTTTATATTTATGGTGGCGGCTAGGTCTTGTAATTTTAATCAATACTTAATCCTTCTTTCTTGGCTCTCAAACAATCACTGTACCAAGTAACATCTAAATCGAGCAGTTCGTGAAATAACCGCGTCCAAGCAAACAATCAAACTAACTCGTCAGCTTTATTCAGATATTCATACGTAGGTACTCCTGTCCTCCTGTCCTGGTAGTTTTATTAATATAAATATAAAGATTCTATTTAGGTTTTCAATATCACCAATTTACTGAATTTCCGATTATTGTTTATCATATTTTTGCCAAATATTTTTTCTCCTGTTTTTCTAGTACGATGTGTATATATTTTTATATACAACTAATAATTAATAAATTTTCACAAGTAATTCCCAAAAAGGAAAAAAAATAACATCTTCATAAAAACCGAATTTAAAATACCCCAATATCAATTGCAGACATAGAAATAGCGAACCGGCACGGGCACACGTGCCTCATGATCGCGTGCTACAAGGGCCACATACGGATCGCGAAGTACCTGCTGTCATTGAACGCTGACGTCAACAGGAAGAGCGTGAAGGGCAACACGGCGCTGCACGATTGCGCCGAGAGCGGCTCGCTGCACATACTCAAAATGCTGCTGGGACACGGGGCCACTATGGACGTGGATTCCTACGGTGAGTCAAAGAAGCCTACTCGCGATTATCTTTGTGGTACACTTCAATTGCGAACGGATGCTAGTCAGTGTCGTATTGTGACGTCATAGCTGTTAAATCAGACGGATTAATAATTTTAAATTGATTTAAGAGTGCGGCAAAATAAATTTAAATTTGAATGTGGGAGTTGAGCACGCTTTGGCACGAATTGGGACAGCTCGCACTGGGAAAGTATCAGACCCCCACAGGAAACCGCCGTGTAATGCTTGCATGCTACTTACTGTGTTTTGCACAGTGAGTGTGGTAGCCGAAGGCCTATTTCGTTTTTCTGACCCTCTCTGGTCCATTCCTACTTTTCAGTTGTCAATTCTACCCGTATCCCTTTCCCTTAAAAACCGACAGGGCATTAGCTCAGGAACTACCTAAACCATTATTGATGTGCAAAAAGGATTTCTTAGTAAATCGATTTTTACACGCTTTTTATTAGCTTCACCTGTATGTTTGTTTGTTTGTATGTTTGTTTGTTTGTAACTGACTTCTTTGGGCGCGATTTTGACCCACTTTAAACGGCCAGATTTCGTTCAAACTTTGTAGATTTATTGAGGACCGATGACAATACACTAATTTGATAAAATTATTCCAGTTTTCAATTTGCAAAATATGATTTTTGTTAAAGCGTGTTTTATAGTTTTTTTAAACTATTATATTTTATTTCAAATAACATTACAGACATGAAATTCATTAACGTTCCTGTTTGTAGTTGGATCGCGCCTTGCTTGATACTTTGTATTTAATTTTCGCTCAGCCCTTACTATTAACAATTATCGTATCTGTTTTACCTTAGGTCTAACCGTTTTCAATAAAAAAAAAGTAACAAATTGCTTTGATGACGACGAATCAACGTATACGCGACGTATTCGTTTAAAAATTATTAATTCTGGTGATCCTGATCAGGATAATAAGAAACTATTGAATTGAAATAATACTGCTGTCCCTAAATCTTGACTACTGTACAAAGTTTTGCTCGCGGCTTCGCACGCATTAAATTCGGAGTAGTTTAATAAATTTCATTATATATGTAAACCTGCCTCTTGAATCACTCGTATCTATATAAAAAATCCCATCAAAATTCGGTGTGTAGTTAAACATAGGCTAAGCATACATACATAAGACGCTGGAAGCGACATTATACTATGCAGTGATATAGCATTGAAATCTATGCTATAAAAGGGAAACTTTAATAAATGAGCGTGTTAAAATCATTGAAGGCATGACACCCCTCCTGGCCGCATCGGTGACGGGGCACACGCACATAGTGGAGCACCTGATCAACGGCGAGACGGGGCTGGTGTCGCGCCAGCAGCGCATCGACGCGCTCGAGCTGCTCGGCGCCACGTACGTGGACAAGCGGCGCGACATGGTCGGCGCGCTCGCGCTCTGGAAGCGGGCCATGGACGACCGGTTCGTGACCGTTTTGAGAGATTTGAATAGATCTGACCGTTTTGGGGTTTAAGAATTTGTCTTTTTTGCTGCGTTTACAACGCATTTAAAAGGACAAACAGTGGTGATAAATTGTGATTACAATGTTGGTATGGATAAATAAATAGTTAATACATATAAATACTCACACTTATTTTATAAATGTGAAAGTTTGTTTCTTTGGATCTTTGTCCGTCAATCACGCTGAAACTTCTGAACGGATTTTGATGAATTTTGGCATACAGACAGGGTGACTTGAGCTGACTTGGGTGATAATAAATGATAAATAAATGCTCCCTTACGATAAAATAGTAATGTTGATATCCAGGCGGAGCCGGGACGAGCGTCTAGTGTATTAAAAGTTTATTGTAAATCGAGGGTAACAAATAAAACAAATTTTAAGTCATTAAATAGTGCCAAAATAATTATCTCTCTGACATATCTAAAACTTCTGTATCTCACCGACCACTGCACCCATTGCAGGTTTCCAACAGACGGCAGCGACCCCATCCCCAAGCCCAAGGACATCCCGCGCATAGAGGCGTACGACTACGCGGTGGAGCCGAGCAACGCGCAGCAGCTGGAGGAGCTGCTGGCCGACCCCGACGCGATGCGGATGCAGGCGCTCGTCATTAGGGAACGGATTTTGGGTGAGCCACGGGTGTAGGCCGAGCGGATGCTGTGTTGTAGATGATGGTGTGATCGCTATTTGAGAGAAGATTTTGGATGAAATGAATAGCGTACTTGGACAATTGCGTGTGAATCCTAAGGCCAATCATTAAATTATTTACCTACTGAGCCATTACTGTAAATGACATAGAAATATAGAAGAGTAAGAACTTTTTTCTTTGTATCTGATCAAAATTTGCTCGTAACCGCACAGTCTACCGTATGTATGACGTGATCACATCATTTTCGTTTGAATTTATTTCTTTCTCTTAAGTAACGCGTCAAAAAAATTCAAAATTTATTTATGTGGTCACAAGTAAATGGACCTATAAAAAAGTGAAATGTCCGCGGGTTGCGAGACGTGCTTCTGTATAACACGTGTAGGGCGCGGCTCCAATTCGCCGATAGAATATTGTAAGTTATAGAAGAGGGCACGTGCGTTGCAGGGCAAGCGCACCCGGACACGTCGTACTACGTGCGCTACCGCGGCGCGGTGTACGCGGACGCGGGCCGCTTCGCGCGCTGCCGCCAGCTGTGGCACCACGCGCTCGACATGCAGCGCGCCGTGCTGCCCGCGCTGTCGCCGCTCACGCAGTCCAGCCTCTACAGCTTCGCCGAGCTCTTCTCCTACATGCTGGCCGAGCGCGCGCGCCCGCCGCTCCGGGGTACAAGCTCTTATCGATCTTCTACTCTACTTACATTACTGCTCCTTTGGTAGCCTACGTTCTTAAACGAATCATCTTCATCAGACCATACGTGTTCCCACTGCTGGGACACAGGCGGCGGGTTCAGGCCATAATCCACCACGCTGGCGAAGTGTGGGTTGGCAGATGTCACATGTCGTCGAACTTTTGATTCTTGGACATATCGGTTTCCTGTTGTTTTCCATCACCGTATCAGCAGTGGTAATGTTATCCACATGCGCAGATAGATTGAAAAATCAATTTATTACTTGCACGCGCCTGGTCTTGAACCCCAACTTAGACATTTTAACTCCGAGGTTCTCATCACTGAGCCACCACTGCTCTTAAATGAATGCCATTCGTTAACTGAGTGATATGATGTAAACTTTAGAATTAAATCCGTTTGAAAGTTTTTTTTCAATTCACTTTCCTGTATTGTAATAACACATTTTATTTATAATAGTTATAAGTAGCACCTAAAACAAGTGCAAGAAACTTAAAAACATATCCTAGATTCTACCACTTAATGTCCTAATAATAAACATTTCAGAATTAGTTGATCATCTAAACTTTAACTCTGGTGTGCCATTATCGACTTTGCACCACGCAATATGTTAATTTGTGTATATATCTTTACCGTTCCAGGTCGCATCGTTCCACCCGTGACGTTCGAGGACATCGAGCCGGTGTTCCGCAAGGCGCTGTCCGAGGTGGAGCGCGGCGTGGCGGCGGCGCGGGGCGGCGCGGGGGCGGGGGCGGGGGCGGGGGGCGGCGCGGGGGCGGGGGCGGGGGCGGGGGCCGACCGCGACGCGACGCTCGGCACGCTGCAGCGCGTCGTCGTCATCGCGCTGCACTTGGCGGCGCTGCTGGCGCGCCTGCTGGACGAGCCCGAGTGCGCGCCGCAGCTCGTGCGCGACGTGCACACCGCGGTCTACTCGCTGGTCAAGCTCGACATTAAGGTGGGATTGGGTTTTACGATAAATTACTAAAGCGTGTAGAATGATGTAGTGTCACAATTTCATAAAATTTTAATATGGGAACTTGTGTTGTGAACTATATTACATTATACAATAACGGTCCTATGGCGCCGCAGGTGCGGCAGGGGCGGTCGGCGCTGCACGTGGTGTGCTCGGCGGAGGTGTCGCGGCGCGCGGGCGCGGGGCCGTGGTTCGAGGGCGGCGCGGCCGGCGCGTGCAGCCCCGCGCTCGTCGCGCTCATGCTGCGCCTGGGCGCGCCGCCCGACGCGCGCGACGCCGACGGCAACACGCCGCTGCACCTCGTGTGCAAGGTGCGCCC
>NC_052105.1:1902514-1906031 GCF_012273895.1 Zerene cesonia | reverse complement strand
TGAAAGCAACTCACAGAAAGGCTATTTATGGCACTTGAACAGTGGCTTTATACTCAAATATCATAACATGAAATAGCTTCGATACGACGTCAAAGAAAGACAAAGATACACTTGGGGTTTATAATAAGGTACTGTTTTATTACACTGAAAAGAATAAGAAAATCTTAAACTTACTCTCTTGTAAGCCACATATTTTTCACCATAACATTTTCGCCGGGCGCTACGTTCTTTAGCATTTGACGCAGCTGGTAGCTCTTGTTCAATATAGCCTCAACATTATTGTTCTCTTTTAAGAAGGGAGCATATTTATAAAATTCGTAGAATGCCTTTCCATCGAATGTTGAAATATCTGTGTTCGATACAAATTCGAATTTTTTCATCTGTAATAAAGAATACTACCCAACTTAGTTAGGCAGACTAGTGAGTATTTTTTGATCATCAATGTTTATTTTTGTCCAATTCGAAAGTTAAGGATTAATAAAATATACAAAGCTGATAAAATAATTGCCACACATCTCTCTCACAGATGAGTGAACGAATTATTATATTTTGTTTCCATTTAAGTACTTATAAATTTGTTTCAAGGTAATAAATTTTTCTTTCTTTCTTTTCATTTATATGACCCTATCGTCAAAGTACAAATATCCTAACAAAATAAACTACTTAATTAAATAGCTATATGAAATAATTAAATCAATTAAAATTTACCACTTACCTTGGCTTAGATTTTACAAACAATTTAGTAACTTTTATGATTACCCAATTATTTCAATTAAAATTAAATAAAGCAATAAATCGTCGCGTGTGATCTACTACTTATTTAATATACCTATAGCTATGCCTGTAGCTGTCGACAGACGGCAGACACTAGACTAGTAAGGCGATCGCCGCGGATAATGGAATAAATAATCACTTCAAAGAATTCGTAAAGGGTGTTGCCACTTTTTGTGGATTTACCCAATTTTTTTATTATAATCAACATCGTACTAATATTATAAACGCGAAAGATAATAGTATGGATGGATGAATGTATGTAGGGATGTTTGTCACTCTCGCAAAAACAGCTGCTTCGCCATATATATGTAGCCTATGGTACTCTGGGATCATGTACAAATGGAACTGTAATATATTATTTTAAATCGGTTCTATAGATACAACTCATCATCATTTATCATATACAACGTCGAGTGTTGCCGACTTCAACGGTCTGGATTACCCAAAAACCTAACTGAAAATCCCCAATATTGGGGAAAACAAAAGCAATATTATCCACATTTTCCCCACAAGTTTTAAACTAAATACGTTAAAGCAATTAATGCATTTGCTATACTACTGTCTACAGAATATTCGCTTCATAAGATGACTTGGAAATATCGTCGCTTATTAATTTGCTCTTTTTCTTTACATTTTAACAACGCCTTGTTTATTGTAGCTTTGTATTATATTAAATAAAAGCAATAGCAGTACAAGAAGCAAATAATTTAAATCGAAATATGAATGTACACAATAACAATCCACAGTTGTCTGCAATACATACTCTGTATAGTTCATCCATAGCAAAGCTAAAGTAAACAAGAGGGACTTCTCCGATAAACGATAGTTTGATAAAAAATAAATGTTTAAACTACTTTTATTAAATCTAACTTCAAAAATTAAATTCTAGTGAAAATGTCTACATTACCCGCATTTTCGGGAATTCCCCACTATTATTTATCTATAAATTTATATTTATTATATAAATATATGTTTTTTTTCTAACGTGGTGGATAAATACTATGGGGGAACAGATTCACGTGGTTGAATTGGGGATGAATAATATTTTTCGAGGTCGAGTATCATTCAAAATGTTATTTCAAATCAAACTGAGATTTATAATGATTTGAAATTGACGGAGGTCTGAGTCGAAATTCTACTTTAAGAGTTGTAGGTAGACGTATGTATTACGGAAGTAATTAACATATCATCTGATTAGTTAATTTTTGAAATTTCCAACGCAATATCAGGTTTAATTCAAACTTTATATATGTATCAAGGATCGGTTTTTTGACAGGAAATTAATTAAATATCTCAACAAACAAAAAAAATCATGTTATCTATAGTATATGTAGGTATATAGATTACATTATTATATTTTTAGCCCTTATCTCACTTACCCCTATAGTAAGTATAAAGCGAGGTGATTTGTCAAAATTAGCGGTGGCCCGGAATAACAACTGGCGTGTGAAACAACGTGAAACATCTTGTTAGCGGTTAGACAGCCCCACCACGCCCCACCGGCCACCGCCCGCGCCTCATACATTTTTATGACTTTATTTTTTATCCACCCATGTCGTGCAGAATTGTGCTTTTCTCATAACATCTTTATACAAATATGCTTTGTTATGTTACTTCTTAGTGGAACTGCATTGGGCTTGCTTTTAGAAAAAAATATTTTCAAAACCCATAAAGTAGTTTCGGGACATAATTGGGAAGCATATTTTTTTCTTTTTCATGATAATACACAGATTCCAATAAATACTGTTATTATGTAGTGTAGTACCTCGCTTTGCGGCGGTGTTGCTATAAACTCCGGCTGAGTAACCAGACGTCCGGAGTCTAGGACGTCACAGTGAGGAACCTACGGTCTATCCAAGGGTTTCCAGTAGGACTATTATTATAATAATTTAAGATAAATACGCAGTATAAATATAAAGATTAAAGAAGCGATATAAATTTAATTTATGGCTAGCTACTTATCTAGCACTAGCATCGACGTTGAACTGTGAACACTATTCCTTACTTGTAGATAATGTTAATAAAGTTAATTAGGTATTTAGTTTAACACAGAAATAAATTTATTTTTCAATCACTATTGACTTAATAATACAACAATATTTTGATAGGATTGATTCAACAATGTTATTCCAATATAAGAAATAATTTTAAGGCAGGTTATACTAGGCACACATCTTAAACAAACCATGTCACCCCACCAGCAATCGGATACTTCTTTTAACGCGATTAATCTACCATGAATAAGGCACGTTAACCCTAAATCGACATACGTTGTTACAAGTACAAATACCCAACCTTGGGCCAAACATGCCCCATTGAAAAAACTCGGCACGCGCCCGACGGATGAAAGACGTCGTTAAACAAAAAGACTATTGTAGGGTACCGTTCCCGGGCGGGCAGTTATTGTACAAATATGTCTGATTCGCGAAATTCTGGGGAACGCTTAAAATTTGCGGAAAAAAATACACGCTTCAGTAGACATGATTGTCGTGATAGGGTTGGTATTATTGGACTATGGGATTAACAATTTGCCGTGATTGTATTGAACAATTCGTTTAAATTGTTTGATCAATAAATTATTTATAATTGTTTCGATTATATCAATAGCAATTTATCTGTTTATTATATATATATATACACGTATAATTTTTTTCATATGAAAGATACAATATATAATATGTAATATTATATATATGAAATATTTTGAATTGACGTCACAACTCTATGTTCACTTAGAGTTTAA
>NC_052105.1:1879020-1901514 GCF_012273895.1 Zerene cesonia | reverse complement strand
CAATATATAATATGTAATATTATATATATGAAATATTTTGAATTGACGTCACAACTCTATGTTCACTTAGAGTTTAATTATCTCCTTTCATATAACTCATGAATGTTTTACTTTGATAATGAAATGGACGTATACTTTAATTCATTTGAAACTAGCCGCTCGAGCTTCGTCCGTGGTAACCATATTATAGCCTCACTCAGTGATAACGTACGTAAATAAATAATGTTGGAAATCGGTTCAGAAGTTCCTGATATAAGCGCCCTCCAACAAACAAAGCAGACACAGCAGCAGTATCGAACTCCTTATATTATTAGATTATTGTTGTATGTGTTTCAGTAAACAGTATCATGTTGCTATGCATTTTTGGTTTGACATCAGATAGTTTGATAGCAGAGATACGTTTTTAATGTGTGATAATATACATCTTACAAAACTTTTTTCAGGGTGATTAGGTTTTCTTTTGTGTTGTGTAGAAAGACATCAGTATTTCATGGAAAGCAACTAAGTAGTTCATAGCTTAATCCTTAATCAATTTATCAAATTAGGGTCATAGTAATCTGAAAACTTCTACGATCTTCTTCCCACACGGACCTAACAAAAAAAAACGTAATTTTAATAGCATTCACTTTCTCAATAATATAATATAATGCTTCACAGAACTTCATTCTTTATAGTTCATAGTTCCATTAGACCTAATCGTGGCCGCTAGTCTCTGCGCTTTACGTTTCAAATTGTAGATTGCACAATAACACAAGTATATCCGAAACAAGCCTGTAGCCGCGTTATTAATAAAGGCAGCCTATTACAATTCAATTTGAACGGACCGACGGGCGTCCGTAATCCCAGGACGTAATCCTCTATAGATAAACTGAACACAATTATATTAAAAGCAGACATGAAATTCGCAAATCCAACAATCGATGTTAAACCGTTCTAAACGCATTGTCAGCTGCTTCGGTAATGAAATCGAATTTTCTTTTTGATGACTCTTTATTTTATTATTGTATCATTGGATTTACCCCACGCCACCTTTACGGGCATGTTTGTATTATGTAGCTGATTTAGATGGTTATTTCTTATTTGTTTCAGCGAAGGTGAAATGAGATTAGAGTTTTAATGTATCAAATCAACTCAATTGTACAAAATGTCGTAGTAGTTCAAAACACTAAATGATGGTGAAGTAGATCGAGAGTGGGAAAGACTGCCTGTAAAAGTTACTGGATACTTCAAGGAATATGACAAGAATAAAATAAGAGAAGGCTTTGCCCTGCAGTGGACCTTAATCTCGAATAGCAAAATATTATATTATATATTTTATTGATGGATTTTCTTTATGCAATTGCGGGTAACTATCTATCTCTATGCTTAAACGGTGAAGGAAAACATCGTGAGGAAACCGGCATGTCCAAGAATTAAAAGTTCGACGACATGTAACATCTGCCAACCCGCACTTGGCCAGCGTGGTGGATTATGGCCTGAACCCTCATAGGAGGCCTGTGTCCCAGCAGTGGGAACATATATGGGCTGATGATGATGATGATGATCTATCTATCACCACACCATGAACATTTGTAGAGGTAGGGCTACTGGAAATGCGTTACTCGCTTCTAAGGGAGAAATAATAAAGAATGGATTGTGGATGGGAATAAAGGAATGGACTGGGAAGGGTAGAGGAATGGATACGGCCACACACACGCACGGCAGCATGATAAATTTGACCATTGATCTTCTGTGGGGTATGGTACTTTCTTCGGTACGTGCTTAGTCTTTTCGTGCCGAAGTGTGCTTGATTCCCACACAACACAAATCCTACGGCAAGAAAGTCTGCTATTTGGGCTCCGACTGTAATCCACTCCTTTGGGTTAGTGCGGATTGGCAGATGTCACATGTCTTTAACTTTGTGGTTCAATGAAAATGCCCGCTTCGTAGTGATGATTATATCAGCCACGGTGATGAGATATATTTGCAAAATCATCTTTAAAACTGATACACATTTTTAATATCACAATGTAATTGAATTTAGAGCTTTAAATCCGCAACTTCCCAGCCCCTTTGTTTTCAAACTAATCGAGATTAAAATGAAATGAATCATTGTAAACCCATAGCAACTATAGATAGATGTGTATAACGAAAAATTGCGTTTTATGTAAATTCCGATTGGAAGCATGTTCGTACAATAGCTGGGTGTATTGTATCGTCGGTAATCGGTTTACGGCAAGTGAGTAATGCTATTTGTCGGTTCACAGGATTTCCACTTAAGTACACGACTTGCTAGTAATTACAAGCGATTTGAGCTTCGAAAATATAAGCGCTAAGAAAGTTTCGCGAATATTCGAGGTTATTTTTATTTGAACGACAAAATAACCATATATTTTTATTCGCAGTAACGAGGTTCAGTTACGTTTATAACAGGTATGTAATAAATATGGTTTTACGTAAGTGATACATGAATCATACTATCATATCAAATGCTATATACCAATTTCAATATAATGAACTTTTCAATTCGAACTTCAATACTCTTTTTTCGTAAATATTTTTTTTCTCAAGTGCAAATTGTTGAAATTTACAACATTTAAAGCTGTGTATTAAATTAAAAATTTTCAAAACGAAGATACAATTAAACCATTTACGTACTATCCATTATGACATAACAACAAATTATGTTCCGGCTCGAAATTTCACAATATACAAAAATAATCCACTATACATAGTAGGTATGTAAGAAACAATGTAGCGGTATGTTTGTTAATTAATTCCAGCACATTTTCAGCGGTATTGTCTGGGAGGGTGGGGGAGGGGCTTGGTTTTAACTTTCCGCGTCGCTGGCCGCGTCGCTCCACTACCATCGTTCACGACATTTTAGGAATACTTTTGTTTGTTAATGATTATGTATCGTGTTTAATTACAATCGTCATTGCTTCCAAAACTAAACAGTCGCATTACAAGTTTGTTTGAGACATCCTACATAATTTGCTATATTACCCTTATGATTCATAGTTTTATTAAAACATGTCACGATAACTCATCATTTAATATATATATAATAGCAAAGCGTCTCTAAAAATTCTCATTTATAAAGCATTTCAACGCTATAAAATTGAAAATTAAACTTACGTAATACTTCATTTAAAATTCACAGTTGCAACTTTCGTTGCTTCGTACGTACGTAAAACGTTCTTACATAGGTAGAGATTATCATTATTCAACTAACTTAACATATTGATATTATGTTGTCTTTTGAAAATACAGATAACGTGAAAATTATTTAAAATTTCTGTTAAATATATCGGAAACATTAAAAGAGTCGAATATTCGAGTTCCATGGGTAGTGGTACTTTATTCAATTAAGTAGAGGCTGGATGGAGAGCCTTCGCACTTTTAGTTATGTCTGACTACGTCGGGACCGACTGCCTAAATACATTGTTTATTTGCATTCAATTTATTCATTCTTCAACCTTTAAAGTAAACAAATAATCGTCTCGAACCGCTACTATGTATTTTAAAGACGATACGAATTGTATATATGTATTTGTATCACATTTATATAATGACAAAAAGACGTAATTTATATAGACATAAAATGATTTTGTTTACTTAGGTAGGCACTTAGACGCACACGTCCCACTGGTTTTAGGAACATGGCTAATGTGAATATATTATGTGAATGTGTATGAAATAATATCTGAAGTTATTACATACTTTACCGCAAAAATTTCAATGTATTTAATGCATTTATGTCACAGCTTCTTGTTATCGAAAGATTCCTTAAAAATCTAGGTATTTAGGTACATTGTATTTTCTTGTGCTTTATTTTATGCGAACATTTAGAAATGAATATTTAATAACGGTTTAAAAACGCTTGTTCAATAAGTATATAACTTAACCCGAAGTTTTTACTTTTTGTGGTCACGGAGAGGCTGTCTCTTAAAAATCATTTCTTTTCTAAATATATACCCAATGTATCCAATATTGTGTTATTTAATGAAAATGAACACAATTCAAAACTTTGACCATTAAAAATATTGGCAAATTAGTTTTTCAAGAACTAACAAGAGAAAAAATAAACACGTGCTGATAACTACCGGCAAAGCCCATAGATAATACCTGCATTGAACATCAACCACTAATTGCTGTCACCCCTAATTTAATGCCATAGCCCAGAAAACACCCTTATTGCTTAGTGCATTAGAGCGATTATTAAACTTTGTATTTTTAATATTTTTCTTCCAACAATTTGAGCACGTAATCGTTTTCTCTATGAGTTACCAATTAATTGGGGATTTCCAACGTTTACATTTCAATGAAAAAGTATTTGGTTTCTACAATATGTTCCTTTTAATTGGTATGATCTCGCATTCATTTTATTCAAGGGTGAGTTATGCGATTTGCTTTTTACCTTTTGTGAGACGCAGTTGGATACTTAATATGTTATATGGTTATGTGAAAAATTTACGATGGGTTGGTTATCGTTTTTCCCCAATCATACATACATACATTAATTTTTTTTTATAATTAATTAATAATGTTATGATAGAATTTTTGACATAGAACACAGCTACAGAAAAAGTATTTAAGAAATTGTATCTTCGTCTCTAAAAGAGGTTATTTATACTTTTTATTTACTCTATTATATAATGCTATATGCTTGCATAGAAAACTGATCCTATATGAAATACCTTTATAAAAGTATTAAAGCTATCATAACTCATGATATCCACAATTTTCCCGCCCATTATCAAGTCAAAGACTGTCACAGATTCAAAATTGATACCCAAACAGTGGGGTTCAACCAAAATATTGGGTCTATAAAATCGCAGCGTGACGACACTACAGTTCATTATGTTGTTTTAAACATCGCCACTTGAGTAGTGATGTGGACTTATCGATAAATGGTAAATTTATTTTTTCATCAAGTTGAGATAAATAACGATTGGTTAAATGTTTATGTGTGATTTGAGATATTTACACAAATATGCAAAGACATATACCTATTTTTCCAAATGTTTATTGTCAACATAGCTTAGTTCATTAAGTATGAGAATAAAAAATCCTTGATTATACACCGGCTCTAATATTGAACATTTAAATAACACTGTTTTAAATATTACGATAATGCCGATTCTAATACGAATTTGCTTATGCTTATAATAGACATAATATTATCGATATCCACATCTCGTCGATAACATCCCTAACTTTTGAAGGGGATTTAACCCTTCGCGGCTTAATTCAATGATTGAGGGCTAAATCTCTAACAGGCTGTCACATTTATCAACACCAGCTTGTTATCGCGATGACATTTTGTTTATTTCATAGACATCGTGTAAACATCTGTTAATAAGAACAGACATTTTTTATTGCTGATTTTATTCAAGAAAAATATAATTGAAATAGGGAAATTACGTTAAAAAAATCAAAATATGTACATATTACGTATACAATATTGCTACCATCGTTTTAATGATTTAAAAATTTTAGAAGTCAGTAATAAAGTTCAATTTCTCATTTTATTCGATCATATTATTTTCCATAAAATTTGTGCCCTTTTTAGTTTACAAGGTTTTGTGTTAAAATCAGCGTTGTGAACCGCGATATTACCTATGCTGAGGTGGACGATGTTATGCTGATCTGAAATGAACGATGAACCACTAATTTCTATCTAAACGTGTTATATTGGTAGTGTACTACTATTTGTAAAATTGTGTTTTGTCTTCAAAACAAATCAAATCAACTCTTTTTATTGTGTTTATTTTAAAGTATATAGGAATAAAAACAGGGCAGAAGGTGCAATAACAAACCTTATATAAGTGAGTAGGAATATGTTCATAAATAAAAAACAATGCATACATTGTAGTGTGGGGAGTATATCACGCTTCGGCGCGAATTGGACCAGCTCGCACCAGGGTAAGTAACCTCACTCCACAGAAGACCGGCATGATATAGTAGCATGCTACTGTGCTTCCTGTGTGTTATCAAAATCTGTTGCGTATTTTTATAGATCTAAGCATATAGACACACAAACGGTCGAAAGCGACTTCGTTTTATGCTATGTAGTAATACACATATACATTCAAATGATACACACACTGACACAACTTAACTGTAAAAGTGGGTTAAATATTAATTGTCAACTAAATCAACAAATAAATAAGTTGTATGTTCTGATGAAACAAATGATAGCTATGTCAATGAGTTTCTGAATAATATAAGCAGACATTCGGAGAAAGAATAATTTATGTTGTACAATAAATTCTTAGCATTTATTCCATTACTTCTATCTCATTAAATATACAAAAAATGTAAAGATTTTTTGTTGAGTACCTATTTTAATATTTCCTAAACAATTGTTTAAATTTACATTAGTTTATCTATTGAATTTAGGATCTATAGATGAATCGATGATAAATCAAGGGTCCAGTGATTTTGGTTCCTACTAAGAAATAAAAACAGTTTTTTTGGGAATTCTATACTTTTATTTTATTCAACATTGAGTTTAGCAGTGCTGGAATTGGTGACTTATTTTTATTAAAGTATGATAGACTGTTTCTTGGAGATGAGATGAGATAAGATGTTTCACCGCTTTAAAAACTAGCAAACATCACTCTTTAGCTTCCTAACTATCTCCAGATTCAAAATTTGTACGGCATTGCCCTGAAATCGCTGGGTACCTACGTTGTGTCGAAAACAGGAGACAAATAAATAATCAAATAAACGAATATATTGTGTACATTAGCTTTTTGAGATTTTAATAATGTTGCAGTATAAAATGTGAAAATGTGATAGTCTGAAGTATCTATTCTAATTGGCTTACAGTATTAGCACAATGTTTACTGAGAGTTGAGAGTATAACATCGTAGAAATAATGAGTTATACGCATAAAAAAGGATAAAACATGGTATTATGTGTACGTGAAGAATAAATCGTTAGTTATTTCAGAATTGTACCGTCGTAGCAGTGTGTGTAGCGCTGAGCTACGATCTTATGTTAATCGTAGACGCGTCAATTAATGCATAAGCTACATGCAAGCAATCACTTCGTTAGTACAGCTACAATCTATATATTTTATACAATACAAATCCCTGCTATCTCTCGCTTCTTCACGCAACCACTGAATCGATTTGGATGAAATATGATACAGAGATAGTTTGAGGCGCGAAAAAGGACAAATGTAGTTTTTTATTCCAGAAATCCCACGGGAATGAGATCTATGCGGTGGAAAACCTGGACTGCATACTTTTTTAGTATACGCGAGCGGAGGAAAATGTTTGTATTAAATGCATCCGAAAGAAAATACAATAAGTAAGTATGTGTTGGCATTAAGAAGCAAAAATGTTTATAAGCTTATTTCTTTTTATATACGTTTGTTCGGATTAATCTTCAAAGCTAACATATCAATTTTTGAATATGTAATTTTATTAGGAGAAATAATAATCCTTATGAGTTAGAACTCAACGCAGACGAAATAACATACATCCGCAAAATTTATGCATCACATTTTTTTATTACCTATACATTGATCGTAGTACTGGAACATATAAAAAACTATCTCTCTGCCCGTGACTGCCCGTGTGGACAAAGGAAAATATTGCTTTTAGTCTCTAGTTAGCCCCACCGTTTCCGTTGAATGTCCAGCACAAAAAACTATCCCATGTCTCAGGGCTCAAACTATCTCTGTACAAAATGTTGTCCAAACCAGTTCAATGCTTTAGGCGTGAAGAATATGCTAACAGAGAGACAGATAAAAAGACAGACAGTTACTTTGGCACATATTACATAATAGAAAATATGGAAATTTGTTTATATAAAGATAGAAAATATCTGGTGTTCAGTCAACCAAGTTTTATATATATGTATATGAATTGTATGAACTACATGTTGAAAGTGTAAAATATTAAACTTGGAATAATTCTCATTTAGGTACGATGCCAAAAAAATTTTAGAATCGGAATCATTATTTTATTGACCCCCTAATAAAAATATAAAAAACGATATTATTAAATAACTTATAAATTTGTTTTCAAAAGTAACATACAACTTGAGTTTCAATAGAACAGTGTTTAGTTATGTATAACGAAATGTAGATGTCAAATTATAAACCCGTGCCATAAACAGCGAACCAAACGGAATAAAAACAAAATGCGCATTCAACCAACAGAGAATCAACATTAACAATTACAACAAAAACAAGACACACCGCAGCACCACACAATCGAATCGCGCGTTAATCGAATGAGCAAATTAATGACATAGTAATTTCAATCACAGCATTAATTTGTCCGTATTAAACAACCAGCCGCTCGTCCAATCGATACATACGGACGGCGAAGGCGGCATCGGTAAATAAGGTTCTATGCGCGTTGCTATTGGGCGGTTCGGGAAAACTGGGCGGGCGTTCCGCGTAGGGCGGAGCGATGATTGGTCGACCGCTTGCGGCCTTTACTGTATCCAGTGCGACGATGTAAGTGACGCTGACATGTCACGTCTTAATTTTGTGTGAGCGAACATAGGTGAGTGGATGTGGCTGTCTTTTCGCGAAAATTCATCACATAAATACAGACTGAAAGGACATTTAGTGAAATCGGGTCGCTTATAGCGGAGTGAGGTAAGATATTGTAATTTTATTTATTATTTCTTTATTTATTTATAGCCAAATAAATAACTTATTTATTTATAGCTAATAAAAATATTGCACTATTTAATTTTAATAATTTATATATTTAATAAAATTGTGGCTTGTGAATTACGTTGTCATTACAGAAAAATAATATAGGCACAGTTCCAGATATTTTTCTAAAATCTTGTGTTTATATTTAGGTAATTATACAATTTACTTATTACAGATATATGATAAAAATATATCAAATAATGAAATATAAATTTTCATAATAGGAGTCTATATAAATTAATAATAATCTGATATTTACTAAAAAATAAAAATATTGCTCATCTGCAATATTAAATACAATTTAACTTAGGCAAACAAAGCAAACTACTTCCACAAAATGCGTTTTTTTCATATAACGACTCTATTGTATTTGACCCAATTTTAATTACAAGTTATTGAAAAGCTCAATTTAGTTACGTTTGACATAATACATAGCTACCTTATGTTCTTTACAAGGTACTTAGCTCAATTTAAAAGGACGTGTACCTGTTCTATAGATAATACAAACACATTTTTATTCTTTGGATTGATTTAGTTAAAATGGCATGACATGGAGGCATATCTACACTTACCTTCAAATTTTGTTTGCTTAAAAATCTATTAGGAAATGAGGAATAAAAAATAAAGAATTTGTAACTTCCTCCGTTATTAAGCTACTGGCGCTTATAAGCAGCCACTCCAATCGCTTGAATAGTTTTCTCTCATCCGGGTTGTCTGGGAGAGATTGCTTTTAAAGATAATTCTTGTATACTGTATATTTAAGATATCTATGGCTTCTGTTTTAAATTGATCTACGACATTTTTTTTATTTCAAAAATTTGATCGAACCGAGTAAAACCTGAGTTGAATCTAAAAGCCGATTCATATTAATTTAACATTCGTTAATTTTTTACCTGTACATCTATGAATCAGTCTATAAATTATCCTCTTGATATTCAATCAACTAATACAATCGAAGCTGTTTAACGAGACAATATTTATTTATCTAAAAACAAACACACATATCAAAGCTTTAATAAAAGCAATAAGTAATTTAATTTTTTCTTAGGTATATTCGAATTAAATTTGGAAATTTATCC
The DNA here is from genome assembly GCF_012273895.1 of Zerene cesonia. NCBI lineage: Eukaryota > Metazoa > Arthropoda > Insecta > Lepidoptera > Pieridae > Zerene > Zerene cesonia. The sequence goes on along the minus strand of NC_052105.1, from coordinate 1,891,767 downwards.
TCTATCCATATATTTCTTCATTAAATGGTCGCTTGTATAAAGCATCCGACTTTACGAAGGTTTTTTAATTTTTTACATTATATTATACACAGATTACGCTAAGAAAATTGTTTTAATGTATTAATATAAATATATAGGTATACCCTACACCACAATGCAGGTTTATTAAAGCCCGAACCGAAAATATATTAAAATCAAGAGAGAAGTAAGATTTAATTTGATCCCCTAAAATATAAATGTGTTGTTTAAACAGCGCGGGTCCCCCGGGCCCATAATTGAAAGACAAACAGGGGCGGGCCCGACTCATTATTATAACATTAACTTAATTCCGCTTAGGCGATTATTCTTTTGATTTTGATGACTTTTGTTTCGATTTTGACTTTAAAATTTGTATGGTTTACTTGACGGGAGACGATCGATTCTTTGTTGACTTTTACTAGAATATCCTTTAGGTAGCTGTTTTGATTTGTCTATACAGTTAGAATTTAATTATTTGGATCAAACTTTTTATGTTAAAAATAATATAAAAAAGAAATTACATCACATTATGTTGTATATTTGTTTATTTCCTGAAAAAGTGTATTCACCTATTTATTTATAAAACTTGTAAACTTAAAAATAATTGCACAAGTATGTTGATATTTAAATTAAAATTAAAGTGAAATGTGTATGTTTACTTAGGTACTCATTGAATGTTACGTAGGTATCCGTATAACAACATATTTCCATTCTACAAGAATTGTGTGAAGAAATTCCTTCACACACATCTACAGCATTTTGCCTATTGAATAAAAAGTTGTAAAATACGTTTTCGTTCGTTAAATCTGCTCGTCTTCGAGGCAAATTACGGCAATATAAGTTACTCCGAGGCAGGAAACTTTAAACAAGCTGGATGATAAAATAAAAAAGCATAAACATGCAAATTGTGCCTGATTTTATTTACAAGAGTAATTGAATAGCCTCCGACGACGAAATGACATTTGCGAAGTTGATTTGATGAAAATTACTTCGCGCGGAGTCTAAATTAACTCCCCGCCTAAAAATTGTTTGCGTCATGTCCCCATTGTTTCTTCGTTATAATGTACCCGTAGACATATTAGAAGATACTCACTAACATGCAAATAATTCATCGGTAGGTAGCTATGTAATAGTAAAATGTGTATACTGATATGATAGGTAGGTATTGTGCTGATATTAACTTAAAAAGTACAACAATCAGAACCGTTTCAACGTAAAACCAGTCAGAGAATACTATAACTATAAGAACTTTTGTTTATTCCTGAAATTGCTTCTTCCCAAATAAAAGACTGTAACAATGTTGATCTTTAGAGCTTTGGAAGTCTTATGCTTGCCTCCATAGGTACATTATTTTGCTCCGCCCATTGCAAAACAAAGCAAATCGCAAGATACATAAATGATGATCGTAATACAAGCCCGGGGACCATTAAACAAACTATTCAATTCAAAAGCTTACAAAATTAATCCGCGACCTGCTGTATTTACCTTGTACTTTGTGCGCGTAATTGGTGTCGGCGGGCGAAGACGGAGTTAATTCGACAATTAATATTTAATGAATAACGTGAATTCCCCTGTTTAAGTTTCTAATACTGTAAGATAAATAGCACTTGTCATATTGTTCCCACATTTGGAGTTATGATTTGCGCTTGTGGTTTGATTTGGGATACGAATTATCATTGTAGTTATAAGATTGGTGAGTTGGTGAAGTCGTTTAAGCCAAAATATATAAAAAAATTTGACCGTCTCTTTGGTACAGTGGTTAATGCGAGAGCGTGATATGATGTTTATCCGGGTTCGATTAGCGATGGGACTCACAAAAAAGTATTTCGGTGTGGGAGGATATAGAAGGCTGATTACCTACTTGTCCATAAATAAAAATTGATTAGTGAAACAGATCTATAGCCCATATCATCGGCTACTAGGGGACCACTAGGGCCCACTACACGGGAGTTCACATACATCCAAAATATGTCTAGTAAAAACATAATAGCATAATAACCAGTTTTATTTGTACATATCATTTTAAATTAGTGTGATAACAATGAAATGGACAAAATTTTTATTTGGATGATGTGTATGTGTATTGAATTATTTGTATATATCGATTGTGCTACGTTAATTACATATTAATTAATGCTTTGTGCCATCACATTCCTTTACAAAAGGTTGCCTGGAAGAGATTGCTCTTGAGCAATGAGGCCGCCTTATAGTCCATATGTGCCGGCATGGTCTTATTTACAATGACAATTTATTTTTCGGTGATATGTACTATAAAGAATAAATAAATAAATAAAATTGACCCATACGCCCTTCAAGAGGTGTCAGCATATTCTCCGCTTCTAGTGTTAAATGTTCAAATACGTAGTAAATTTGGTTTTATTCAAAGAAAATTTTCACGTATTTGTAACATTATTTAAAATCTATACATTTATTCAAAGAAACGATTGCGCAATTGTTTCTAAAACGACGATTCGTACCAAAACTCTTATGCCTAATGAATTTACATAGTTAACAACTCAGCAAATAGGAAATACACGTTTTTAAGATTAAATGTTATTTAGAATTTATTTTTTCATTGCATAACGTAATGTACTTATAAATTATACTTAAATTTCAATAATATGTACAAAAAGATAATTCAAGTGTTAGATACTATTTTATTTACAGTTGGATGAAATAAAATTAAAAAAACATGTCCGAAACTACATAACAGCATTGTCGTTGTATAAGGGGCGCATAGCACAACTGGTATCTTATAAAGATTAAATAGTATTTCACTACAGACGGCTCTCAAAGGGACACTTCCATTGAATAGTTGAGAAATGATCGGATTTTTTGTAGGTTGAGTACGTAGTATGGAGAGTTTGTTATTTATTTAATTATAAAAAAAAACAATAATGATTTGACTTAAGGAGCTATAATATATTGTTTTTTTGGATTATGTAATATTTAGATAAGTTTTATAACGACTTGTAGCGATAATGTTACTAGGGATACGGTTTGCGCTTCTACGTTTATACGTAATAAAGGAGAGTACCTACTCTTTTTTTTCAGGTAGGTTTCAAATAAGCTATCTTATAATTATGTATTTTATTACTGTACTTAGCAATGTCAAGATTTGTATCGATATTATCGCACCTATATGATAAATCAGGTATCCAAGAAAACAAAAACGTGTAGATACTCTACACTCTCGAATGTCCCCTTTATTTAGGGATAATCCCATATTATCCGCAGAAATGTACAACATGTCAATACGATTGGTTGCGGGTTTGTTGACGGTAGCTTGTTGACTAGTTTTCGGGTTTATGGGTCAGAGGAAGAAAGTAAATGCGGAAATTACAAGTATATGATAAATATAGAAGCATACATACATACATACATAATATAAAGACAACAGTTTTATTTATTATCGGGTTCTTTTTTTATTTTTTTTTTGTTGTTGTTTCAAGGACGTGGTAGGTGACGAATTAATCATACAAATAAATTTCTAATACTTATATTAACATGTTAGGTATTTCATTATGCACTTGAAGTTTGTTAATATAGTTATTATATTATTTCTAAGGCAATAAAACAAACTGCTAGTTCAAAGAAATTGAGAAAGTAATCGTTCAATTCATCAGTAATAGTAATAAGTAAAATATCGTATCTTAGTGGAACAGTACCAAGTGAGACAAATCAGATCCAGCTGAACACGACCAAACAATATTTATTTATTGACATATTATAGAATCTAATTACATAACGATATAAATAACATAAGTCTTTTCTGCTTGTCAAAGAAACGGTAATATTAATGTTAAATTTATCTATCTATTTAGCAAAACCAGAGCATTTAAATCCTCTATCAGCGTAATCAGACGGAGCATAATTAGTTTTAAACGGAAACCCTGGCTGTCCTGGTAGCACCATGGGCTTAGATTTCAGGACCCGCCAACCTCCTTTCTTAGTCCAGTCATTTCCTCCGTATTTAAAATAGTAATGTGTCGCCAGCACACCAAAAGACAGCAAGAATATTTTTCCAGTTATGTACCTATAATCTGCCGCTCGACCTTCTCCTAGGACAGGTTTCAGAAGGCGAAATATTATATTTAAGGGCGCGCGGTAAATCCTGCGTATAGGGTTTATCCGTTCTCTCCAGTACTCTTCCACGTATACCGGTTCGTTCTTGGAGAGGACTTGGTCCTGCAACCATTGCTTTCTCCACTCTCTCTCGGCACTGCTCATTCCGATACATCTCTCCCTTTCTATAGCCACGCGACCGGCTATTGTCATAGGGTGTACGCCGCATGTTTGTGCCATTTTCAGTTAATAAATATTCACGTTTTAAAGATCCTCCTCCTCTTCCTCTTTCTTAATGGCTTCACCCAACGGAGGGACTGCGCCAATGTCCAGTGTAAGTGGGAGAATTAGGACCGTTTTAAAGATACTAATATTAGAATTGCGCCAATTTGACAATTTGCACATGACTCAGTCAAATGAATAATATTTCTCTGTGCGCATAGAGCACCAGTTATAATACCTATGTAGGTACTACACCCTACCGCTAAGAAGGTTCTCTTTCGTGGTTGTGATAAATGCTCATTATACAAAAAGGGTTTTTTTGGACTGAAGACGAAATAAACATATATCGTTGCTGATAATAGTTAAAGCTCAAAATATTTTTGGTTGATTTAAAGCGCTAATTTCAGGAACGACATAATAAAATAGAAGTTCTATTTAGTTGACTATGATATGTTACTTTTATAAGTCAAGTGACCCATCTAAAAACAGTTTCTGAAAACTTAATTTGAGTCACCAATCGATGCAGATAAATGGAAAGCATTAAATAATAATTTATTAAAACACTTCAAAATGAACAATGCAATCGCACTGGATAGATACGCAATTCATAATAATCCCGGCAGGCGTATCACATTGAAGAGACTACAAAAACGATTAGTTCCGTTACAAGTGTTGCTAGTCTCCCGGGATGCTCTGGGCCATCCCGGCCTCGCATCACCATATGGCACTTATACGGGATAATTACATGATAGTAAATTCTCAATAGTCACTCACATTTGGAGCGTAAAATATGAAATAAGATGCATTGTTGGCGAAATTAATTGATTCGGCTTAGCTGTGATTATTCCACTTGTATTTTATTACTGTAAGTACTAAGTGTTATGTTTTCCTATATCCTCAATATTATGTACTAGCTTTTGCCCGCGGTTTTGCACACGTAAAATTCGGAGTAAAATCCCTCTTTTTCTAAGTTATTATACATATAAACCTTCCTCTTGAATCAACTATATCTATTAAAAAAACATCAAATTCTGTTCCGTAATTTTAAAGATCTAAGCAACACAGATGGCGGAATGTGACTTTTTTAACTATGTAGCCTTATTACATTAATCTACTCTGTATGCTATGTAGTGAACATAGAAGTTCCGTCTGGCTTTCTTATTCCATTGATTATACTAGTATTAATGTATATTTTCTTACCATCTTGCTTAACTACTATTTATTACTATACTACTCACAATAATAATATTTATATTCCAAAGATAATATTATAAAAAGGTAATTAACTGGATTTTATCAAATAATTGCCGCTACGATGAAAATAAAATCACGTCATTTGTATGCACTGTGTTGCCACAAAACCCGACAAAAAGTAACATATGCAATCATTACTATAATGTAATGCCATTTTGTGTAATCAATTTTGTGCGCTCGCAACCCTGACACAAGTTAACAGCTCACGCCCCTTGTATGGTCACATCCCTTATTTGTTTCTTTAACAATTGCTTTTGTTTGTTTTTGCTTTCTTTAACATTTTTCGTTTAAAAATTTATACCAACTTAATTTATTTACGATGGCGTAAGAAGCCGTGTTCAGAAATTAGAATGTAGATTCTATTGATTTAATATGCCATCTTTTAATAACTACCCTCAAATCGTTAATTAGTATGTAATCCTAATTAGTATGTTATATGATATTTCTTGGAGCTATTCGCGATAACATTTTAAAATAATTTGAGTTTATTTTTTTATTTACCAATAACACAAAATACAAAGCTGTAAGCATACATGTAATATCTATTCTCAGAATATTTAAACATTTAAGTTTTCTTATGAATTATGCTGGACTAAACAAGCTAAGATAAAATATTGTAAATATCATGTATGTCTCTTTTTAACAAGGATAATATATTCACCGTTTCCTCCACGGTGATAAAAGTGTCGTTTAGTTTGACATTATTGTAGCTTGTTAGGAGATTTTCATGAGCTACCAAATTCATTTGATTTCAAATTGCATTGTGTCATGTGCAGCAATTGTACACTATGCAGTTTATTTTATGTCATTTTCTTTGATATTTACTTTATTTAAATGTATCTGTGTTATAACATGGTTAAAACGTAATATCTTTCACTTATTAAGTTCTTTTGCTCATTTCCAAATGCCTTCCGACTCCTTATGGTAGTGATAATATGCTTTTTTATATAAATAACTAGCTGCACCCGGCAAACGCTGTTACTCTTATCATTTAGGGGTGTGAAAATAGATGTTAGCCGATTCTCAGACCCCACATGCTTACCAAATTTCAGAGGAATCGGTCAAGCCGTTTCGGAGGAGTATAGAGACTAACATTGTGACACGAGAATTTTATATATAAGATAACTATGTACATAATTTACGCCTTAGTATATTATACCTTACCTTTGATTATTCTAACTAGGATATGTTCGATGTAACTAGATAATTAAATTAGGTTTTTTTTAAACTCATGGCATTGAACCAATTATTGATTATAAGAAGTGACGAAAAGTAAATAATTATTTTGTTACAATATTCAAACCCCGTGTTGATTTTTGCCTCCATTTAAAATAGTAACGATTTTATAACGTTTTAAATAAACCGTTTAAAATACACAAATTTATTTAAATGTGAATCAATTGATGAAGATTTAAAATATAAATCAATAAGAAATATACGTTTAAAGCAACTTCTAAATAAAACGGAAAAATTTAATTTGCATTTTCATATCAACATTAGACAAACAGCAAAGCCATTTTTTCGGTGAATATTTAATTTATTATTCTTACAAACAAAAAAAAAGAAAACATCTTATCCTTTACTGCTAAAGCTATTTTCAATAAGTATGCAAGCAAATTTGAGTTTATTTTCAAACTCAACAAACTACTAACTGCAAGCAATTGCAAGTTACAACAATATAAATTGGTAACAAAAGCGCCCTTCAGGGGCGGGCATACATTATCGCCCCACGTTAATAAAACCAATTGATATTCGATACAGTGTATTCACACGCATGCCAATTTGTATAAATGATCTTTTGTACGAAATCACACGAAATACGGAATAGCTGTTTTATGATCCGGCAAAATTAAGGTCGGAATATTTCCTTTAGTTTTAATGGCTTATTTATGTTATTTTGGGGATTGTGCAAAAGCTGTTAATTTTCATATATGAGATTAATTTATGGTACAGTTAACTTGGTAACTTGGTTGTTCTGTGACTATCGTTTTAAGGAGCGATATAGTTTGATTGGTATATATTGTATGATATCTAATAATAGATTTTTAAAAGTTCTATTTTGTCTTAAGCATGGAGGCAACTAATTTAGCGCTGTCTTCGAGAGAATCCAAGTCCCGGAGTGATCACAAAGTTATGGAAATGAACAGCAAACCCAATCAAGTAAGTATCTAGATTCATGTGAATTATAATATAATATTTTATTTATTTTCTCATAATATTATAAAGTCTCCTTTCCATATTGCTCTTAAACAAAAATAAAATACAATTAATTAAGTAGGTATCTAACAGTCCCGGTGTGGCTTTCATATAAGTGGTAGTTTTAAAAATTTTCATGCGATCTATTTATAGTTGATCTATCAACAATCAAGATTAAGTATGCAAACAAAAACATCTAGAGAAAGAATTTGCCAATTAGATAAAGGTTAATAACCATTTTGTACATAAAGGCGAGATGTTGTGTTCTAACGTATTTTGTTTTAGGTAGGAACAGTTCTTCTATATGGGGTGCCAATAGTGTCGCTAGTCATTGAGGGCATAGAGCGCCTCTGTTTAGCTCAGATATCGAACACACTGTTAAAGCAGTTTTCCTACAACGAGATACACAATAGAAGAGTTGCTTTGGGCATCACTTGTGTGCAGTGTACGCCTGTGCAATTGGAGATTTTGAGGCGCGCTGGTGCAATGCCAGTTTCTTCAAGACGTTGTGGTAAGTGTACTATGAGGAATCCAACATGTATTTTGAAATATAAAGATACATAAGATATACAAAAAATAAAACATTAAGAAAAACAAAGAAAGGAACAAAAATAAATCAATGTTCCGCACTACCTTGTGCTGCACCCACCCTCACTTAGCGGCGTGCCATAGTAGACGCATTAAAAGTCTGATAATGATGATGCTGATGATGAAACAACCTAGTACAGCATAATGCTGCAGGTGCAGCAACCTTCTCAATATAAATTTAGTACTATACATATACTAAAGATACTATACAGTTAGTAAAGTATTTTTGATATATAAAACAGATAATTACATAGCAAAAGAATTTTTGCTATATTCTTAGCCACGTAATAAGATAGAACTATTATATTCTGTAAGTTTTATTTAATAAAATCTTATTGATAACAGGAATGATAACCCGTCGAGAAGCAGAGCGACTGTGCAAATCATTTCTGGGCGACAACGCCCCGCCAAGGCTGCCTGATGACTTTGCATTCGCGGTACACCATGAATGCGCTTGGGGATGCCGTGGTGCTTTCCTACCAGCCCGGTAAGTTATATACATAGTTATATGCTAGAATTGGATATTTACGAAATATTTTTTTTTTTTTATGTCACAGTCGGCAATGGAGCTGATGGGACGCCTGATGGTAAACGCTACCACCGCCCATGAACATTTGTAGAGGCGTAAGATCGATTGCAGACCTTACGCCTCTTCAAATGGATTGCCGACTTTAAATTGGGAAGGGATTAAGAAAGGAAAGGACTGGGAAGGGAAAGGAAAAGGATAAGGGCCTCCGGCTCCCCCACTCACCGAACGAAACACAGCAGAATGCTATTTCACGCCGGTCTTCTGTGGGGGTGTGGTACTTCCCCGGTGCGAGCTGGCCCAATTATACAATTACACAATATACGAATTTGACAGTAAATTATTTTAATAAGTATTAATTTTAGTGAGCAGCATTAAAATGTCTCAAAGTACTGCAAGTTAAATTGTAATTTAATTATTATAAATAGACCAAATCACGTATGTCATTTAGTGAGACCTGTATAAATATTTCTAGATACAACTCATCCCGTGCTAAATGCATCAAATGCACTTATTGCGGCCTATTCTTCTCACCGAACAAATTCATCTTCCATTCGCACCGAGTCGGTCCTGGAGACAAGTACGTTCAGCCGGATGCCGCTAACTTCAATTCTTGGAGACGACATATGAAGCTGAGCGGGAATCCTCCAGTAGAAGTGGTTCATGCTTGGGAAGACGTTAAGGCTATGTTTAATGGCGGTACACGGAAGAGAATGTTGTCTGCCGCTAGGTAAATGTCTATTACTTCATTTGTGTTTTTTCCACAATTCAAATATCTATACGAATGTTTGTAGGAACGAAAATGTGTACTCAAGTATATATCTTTTATATTACCTACCATGTTGCACATAATTAATTCAGTAGGTATTCAACTTTAAGTCTCAGTACTTAACGTTAGGAGTGGTTATTTATCAGAACTTTATCAGAAACAGATGATCATCCGATTGAAATCGATTATCTTATGACCTTTTAGACCTTGTAATGACAATTTATAATGCAATTACTCTGTCAAAAAGTGCAGCATTAAATTGTGCCACAGAAGGGTACCTATCCGCAGGTCGGAGGAGAGCGAGGCGAAGCGTGTGCCGGCCAGCCCTCCGAGCGCTCACACGCCGGTCCCAAGGCTCGCTGACTATGTGTGGGGCGCTAGGCTGCCTCTGCCGTACGCTTTACCGTGGCTTAAGCCAACTTTGTGGACGCCAGGTGATTTACATTTATGCTTTGTTTTATTATTAAAGTGTGTATGTGAAGGTAAAAAAATATATAAAAATCAGACCGAAAGAATACTGAGAGAGATGACTTATTTAAATGTTTACGTAAATAATAAATTTAAACATACACTTACTCCAAGGTGCACTAACAGCTCTAAGCGGAGTGGGGGCTATGGAGGAGCCACGTGCATTCCGACCGGTGATCACGCATCGTTTGGACTCGCCACAGATATCACCACTTACATCACCGTCACGATCACCGAACAGGTAATAAATTTACAATTGTAATTGAAGTGTCTCCCTGAAAGCTTGGTTTATAAAGAAAAAGGTTATAATTGGCAGCAAATAGTTATGTAACATTACCGTAACATGAAGAAAAAAATATATTGACAACAATTTAAAAAAACTCTTTATTGCAATCGTGAATGCTGCAGTGACTGCCAAATTTTAAGCATTCTGCTATCAAAGAAACTCACTTTAGAGAACTTTGCTCTTTTACATAATTTGATAAAAATGTAAACAGATTGTTACAATAATTTGTTTTTCTATTATTATTTAGCAGATCGCCAATAAATAAATCTCCCAGCAGCCGCTCGCCGCTCCGGTCACCGCTCCAGTCGCCGTCTCGCTTATCGCTTCGCTCGCCGCCCCGTTCCCCGCTGCGCTCTTCGCCCGCGCGATCCACTAAAAGCGACCGCGATAGCGATGAAAGTGTCGACATTGAAACAACCGAAGATGATCAGACTAAAGATGTGGTAAGCATTATTTATGTTTACTTGCGAAAATGTTATAAATGTTTGTGGAGTTCCACAGAAGTAATTTTATAATATGGATGATTATGAATTGAACAGAATGAAGCGTGTGATTTATATCCACATGCATTCTGCAAAAACATCTGACTTATTATACTATTGCCAAATTATAATAATAATCTTTTACCTCCAGCACTTTCGTAATATATTACTTTATTTAACTAATATATTTATTAACATATTGCTACTTTTAAATTTAGATAAACTTGCTATGTAAATGTTATTAAATATTAGTCAACAGTTAAAATAAACAAATTTATTTATTTATTGAAACATCAAATTAAAAATTACATTATTTCATTCTTAATTGGTTACCTGCCGAGTCCTTTTTTATAAATACAAAAATCTGTATTTAAGAAAAAAGCATGCAATTGATATCTCTAACTACCTTTAATCTTAAAATGTGTGGTATTCAAAACTAGTTTTTGCGCGCGGCTTCGCACGCGTTAACTTATAGTAGTTTAGTACGTAATATAAAGCTTCCTCTTGGATCACTCTGTCTATAGAAAACCCCCATCAAAGTCCGTTGTGTAGTTTAAAGGTCTAAGCATACATATTACATACATACATAGGGACAGACGCGGGAAGCGCGGGAAGTGGACTTTCCTTCATACTATGTGGTGATTAAACAAATATAACATAAACGGCAAACTATTCATCTTTCTAATCATAATAGATGACCACTAAGAGCATCAATAAAGATTCTACTTACGTTCATACACAACCGTTCTTCAGAGATGCAATTTAATACCTAAGTATTGAAGAAATCGCATTATCTACTACCCTATTCGCATTCGACGCAAACCGCTCGAAACGATCCAATTTAAAAAGTTGGAGAAATTTTTCCAATCACAAGCCCTCGCTACGTAATCTGCGATTAGACTTGTCTTTTTAAGTTACTTAGTTCCTTTTAAATGTTTATTTCTTTACATAAATGTGCTTTTATATTGCATTTCACGATCGAATGGTAGTTATTAATTTAAGTGTTTATTTTTTGTTGAGTTTAACGGGTAGAAAGTATTTATTACCGAGGTATTTGTAGGGGTCTAAACAAAGATGGCAGTCGTAGCCTTATTCAAATATTATAAATTAAGAAGAGCACTTGTATGTCTTTATATCACGTCACGACTCAGCGATTTTATGATATTTTTTGGGTCAGAACATAGTTAGGATGATAGAGAAAAAAGGCGAAACACCTCAGTCCCATGGGTGAAGAGAAGCGCGAATGTGAGATTGATTCAACTACTTCCTTTGTATATGAACATAAACTATAAGCGTAACCAATCAATATATGGGAATGTTAGATGTATTTAATTAGAACAGAATGTTTCGAATTTAACATGTATTGCAGAAACATATATTTACATCGTACGATTGCGTGTATACTATTAAACGTCGGTCTTATAAGTTATAATTAAGAGGAGTTTACTAATTACTACAGCAGTTACGTTTCCATAGACTCAGGGGACGTTCTCATAGCAACGTTGAAATGCTTTGCACGTCGTAAACCCTGTAATTACGGCCGCGAATTCAAATGGACTTCATTTTGCCTTTAAATAAGGGAAAATGTTTAATTTACTACCAATCGGATTCCACGGGACCAATTAATCGGGGACTTTCGTTCGTATGTACTTACTAAGCTTAACTTTTTATTTCGCTGCGTGTTGAATAGTGATGGCTTCGATTTAAAACATTAAGAAGATATGCTTCATTCAGCTCATGTTACATGTATATTTTCTTTGAAATCTGTATTTATGTATCTTGGTATTGTTTTATTGAAATGTATAGCAATATATCAACTTCGCCCGATGTGAATCGGGTGCACCGGTTGTCACAAAAACACTCAATAATGTAA
>NC_052105.1:1874960-1878020 GCF_012273895.1 Zerene cesonia | reverse complement strand
ATAAATATATATAACAAGTATACAAACAATACACACACACATAATTATATACATACCAATATACATAAAGGAAAAGGATGAAGAAGAAAAAAAAAATATATATATATATATAATAAATAAAAGTAAGTAGGTAAGAGAAAATGAAATAGATACAAATTAATTGTTGTGAAGAAAATGTTGTTTGACAAGATACTTGAAGGAGTTGATGGATGGAGCTTTCCTTATGTTGATAGGGAGTGAGTTCCACAACCTTACAGCTAGCACGGTAAAGGAAGAGGCGTAAAAACGGCTTTTGTGAGCAGGCATGCGTAGTGTAAGGTTGTCCAATGTAATGTTCTAATAGTAAAATAATTTTCAATATCAGTTCAGTACAATTAGAAATACCCTCTACAACGTTACAAAATTGCTAACGATAAATTTACACGTTTCACGCAAATATTATTTCTTTATAATATTAGTCCATTTGCCTAAATCGTGTTGACTCGCTAACGTATTACAAATGCTTTTAAGAATATATCTCACTGTAACTAAAGAATAGGACAAAACGCAATTTGTTTTAATCCTCCAAGAATTTCCCATTACCTTTATTTAATAGATACACTATGGCAATACTTTAAACACTACAAAATAACACGGTAACACAGAGAATTTAGTAGGTACGGGAGGTACAAATACGGGGAAATTTATAAGTAATGCTTTGCTAATTAATCGATGTTACAAGTATCTTTATTTACCTGTTGAAAGGCGAGGCGTCGGAGCTTCTCTAATGAACGTACCGAAGGGTTTATCCCCTCAAAGGGTAGGGCTGATAATTATTTGATCATTCGCTACTTAGTTTTATTGATATGTTGTGTTGAGTATTAAGTAATTATGAAGCGATGTTTTGATTTCTGCTAGACACTTGCGGGCAATAAATGTAGGTACGGAAAGTTATAAGATTTGAAAGATTGCGATCCGATTAAGACTTTTTCCTATTGCGCTGTTCGTTTAATGCCTAAATAAAAATAATAGAAAATACATAGAACATTCGATTTATTTAAAGATACTTCATTTCAATACAACGGGTAAAATAAAGTTCCTTGTAGATACTGTACGAAGCTCGGAAATAAATAAATAAAATTCAAAGCATATTGTTGTAGTTAAAGACTGATATCAAAAAATCACACTGATTATATAAAACTGAGTATAAAACGAGAATTCTTTATCACTAAGAACATGAAATAAACAGTACATTTTTAAAGTGTTTGGGTTAACCGGACTTACATCGAGAGCGCTTAAAGATTACCAATCTATTGAGCAATTTTGACTTAAATCCTAAAATGCAAACGCATATCAAAAGTGTCTTATAATTTCTAAGAAGGTTACCTACCTTCTAGATAGATTATAGAAAAAAAACTATACTTTAAAGGTCTAATTATGTCGAGTACTGCCCATTGTGAAATGGTTAGCTTTATTTATAATCGCCTTATCTAAACCAGAGGGGCTTTTAAGTTATTAAACTGTTGTATTTAAAACTAGCAGTCCGACCCGGCTTCACCCGAGGTACTAAAGCATTATATAGCCCATGTGACTCAGTAAATATTATACTTTATAATGGTGAATGAATTTTTACAATCGGTCCAGTAGTTTTGTGTGAAAACATTACAAAACTTTTTTATCATAGGAATTAAATCAAACGTTCTAGATAATCTGTCGGAAACAAAAAAAAACATCGACATTATTCATTGAATCCAATTCAATAATAGAATTAAGTACATCGAAAAACGATTACGATCGCATGTTTCACCAAATTGAGGCGTGGTAAACACTTGACTGTAGTGCGTAGTGCGTACGGGGTTCGGACGATTTAATAAATTAAAAACTCGATATCTGATACCGTTTTGTAAATATTACAGCGTTGTTTTATGTTTGTATCGATTGTTGCTTGCGTTTATTCAGCGTTAATGTTATTAAAGGCTACATTATTTAGGGGGATAAGTAATTACGGTTCACTAAGGAATGGGGCTATGTAAATAAGATTAGGGATTAATGTTCTTTGAATATAATATATCAAGATGTTATTTATACATATACATTGTTATTTTAGTATTTCGAACTAGCTTTCCACCTGCAGCTTCGCCTGCGTAGTCGAAATAAATTCCCAAGGGAATGAGATGTTTCACCGTGATAAAAAGTAACACACGTCACTTTCTAGCCTCCTTTCTCCTGACATTAAAATCACACGAAATCGCTCCGTCGCGATCCCAGCATCCTTGTTTCCTTTATCTTGAATTGATAAAATTCCTTGTAGGTGTATAGATATTTTGGCTTAGCGTACCTTGACGATAAAATTTGTTGAGCGCAGTATGTTTGAATATACCTACCTTATCATTTCTTATAAACATAATATCTTATATGATTTTTATCATCAATCAGCTGATCGCACCGGCTTCGCCCGGCAATTGTTTTTTTTTCTGTTTCTTTTAATCCCAGTGAATTCCCAAAAAATGTATCTTAATAAATTTATCTTATAGAAAATCGTTTGAGCCGTTCTTATATCTTGCAATAACCAATAAATACGCGCCGTTCGCAATTTAGTACTTAAAGTAGCATGAACATAAGTTGCGATTAAATCCGAACGTTTGCCGCATAGGACGCGAAGTGCCTCTGCAACCTCGTCACGTCCTTAATAGATACTTTGTGCGGATTGTAGCAAACGATTCAATTATACCACTTGATGTTGTTATAAATCACTGTTGTGTGTTTGTTTGTTGTGTGCGAGGGTTTTTTAACGGTGAAGAAAGGTCTGGTATATTTTTCTATGTAGCGCGGTGCTTTTTGAGTGCTCAGTGGTTTTGGATTATTGGTTGGACTACGTAGTTGAATTTTTTATGTACTTATTTCTTAGTATTAGTGCGGAAATGGAATTGTGATACGAATTAAGAGATTATAGACATATTGCATATCTTGATCAAAAATATGTAACCTACGATGTATACGCAACTAAACTACCTAGTCTTGCCATAAATATTGTAATAAAGAAAAAAGAAAATTGTTAACTGCAAATAACATTTATTACTT
>NC_052105.1:1853324-1873960 GCF_012273895.1 Zerene cesonia | reverse complement strand
CAGATTCGAAATTCAAATGTAATATTTTTTTATAATTAAGTGTAACAGTATTTATGGCCAGACTAAGTATATGTAATACAAATCACAGTTATCAATTTAATTATGAAAAATTGAATATTAAACGATAATCCATGAGCAAGCTAGAGGCGACAGGCCGTAATTGAATAAGCAATACGCGCAAGGACATATGCATGTCCCCCGGGACATAGGGCCGGGGACGGAGTTAATTACACGCTCCAAGGACAAACAGATTTGTCATTCATTATTCAGATAACAATTACTTTGTTAAATTTTAAGTTCTACTGTATTTTAATTGTGATTTATTACTTCGTATATTGTGCTGATTGAACATTGTTTCTAAACAAATGCTTACAAGAAATACTTAACTTTATGATGACATTGAGGTTTGATTTTTCAATCCTTATTTAAATTTTATATCTCGAATATTGTATTTAATGTTTTAATAACCCGTATTTTGATAAATTGCTAGACGTCCTATTAATATTATGAACGCGAAAGTTTGTAAGTATGGATGTATGGATGTTTGTTACACTCACGCGAAAACAGCTTTTCGTATCTGTATGAAAATTGGTACAGAGATAGATTATAGTCTAGATTAGTACATATGCTATTTTGAACCAGGAACCACGCGAGTGACGCCGCGGGTTACAGATAGTTTTTATATAATTGTGTAATAATTTATCGAACGGATAATCTATAATTAAGAAAAATCTTGTAATTTGATAAGAAATAAATTTATTATTTATTTATAACTGTGACTACATCGGTATTATCGACATTGGAATTATGTATATTTCGCTATTACGGTGATGGCGTAAGCAGGATCAAATTTAAAACAAATTCTAAGGCATTTCAATGCATTATTTTGTTATTTTTCGGTTTAATTTGTGACAATCGTTTAATCACATATGAAACTATTCGATAATCATAGCCATATCATTAAGGTTAACCATTACTTAAGCTCTCATTTTCGTACTAAAGTTAAATGGAATTTTTCTTCAGGATTAACACAAATAAAGTTTTGAATATTACAATGATACTGAATGTTAAAACGATTGCAGAGAATGTTACGTTTCATATCCACAATGCCTATTGTTTCATATTTAAGCATGTAAAGACTGAATCGCGACATGTGGCGCATGTGGCCTATATATTTTTTTTATCTCGGTTGCAAGTTACAAAGGGGAAAGATAAGGTCAGAGGTCTGAGGCTATATAATTTCAAAAATGGAACAGTTTTGGATTTTTTTTTTAATTTAAATTAAACCTTAAACGGCTTAGTCAGATCAGGTTCAAGTTTATTTTTGATGTAGTAGGGACAATAAACAAATTTCTAGTACTTGTTCTATAATATAATATAGCAAGCAATCCATTGCATATAATAAGATGACTCATATATTTGCCTTTTGGAATGATCCTTTCAAGTCTTATAAATGCGAGATTGTTTGCTTGATTGTCTTGGCTTCACAACACAACGGAGCCATTTTATATAGGAGCTTTGTTTTTGGGGATAGTTAGGAGGCTTGCACCATCTTTAGCTACGCATGTGAAATTTTACAATTAAATAATAGTAAAAGTATTGAACTCCAAAAGTTAAAGTTCTGGATGAAACATAGGCATCCCTTAATGTGATGCGTAACCCATAGCATTGGTTACAAATGCCGACGTGGCATTTAGTTTTTTATTTACCAACCTCATTTGGGAGATGACATTTAAGTCCATTTTATTGGCACGCGTGCGGAACATTAATTTTTCTATTCAGAATAATAGCTAGAGTTATTTGCTGCTTGAAAGGTGAACGATTCACAATAATTATTATTCCTCTAACTTAATGGCATGTTTGATTAATTTATTTTTAGTTTGTTTCAAACAACCAAATTTCCAAAATTTTTCATGATTATGCAAACTGCAGAGATAAGTGTGTGATTTCTATTAGTGTTTGTGTTGAATTAAATATCTACATAACAGGTCTTAGTAGTATTTATCGCTACATTTTTCAATACTACGCGACTTATATTAATATCCAACTTACTTATTTAAACTTTATGTTATTTCACAGTCTTACAAACATATTAATAATCAGTACTTTAAACTTATCTCTATTATTTATAAATGAGAATTAAATTTTTAAGAGTTAAAAACAATTTCATACGGCAAATAACGCGGGTTCAAATCCTGCCACGTGGTCGAAATTGCTTCTAATCTTAAGCAAAAACCAATCGACAAATCGACGCAAACCATTTGTTTACCACTTGGCATATCTGATATTGATATTAAACAAACGTTTCGTGCATTGTATGGTCTGCAGGGCATAATTAATTATTCACACCTCACCAGTGTCGCGGCGTCACGGCATTACGTAAATAATAACAGGATACTTATCTAGTGATGATTTTTTTATTGACAAAAGTGTTTATTTGCATAGGCAAAGCCATATTAAACTTCTTTCGAAACCTAACGTTCTTTTAAACGGACATCTTCGAAGGTGTTTTGGTGATTTTATACTAATTCACTAGCAATCCCGGCGAACTCCGTTTCGCCACCAGATGGCTGTATGTGAAAAATGATTTTCCCACTTTTCTGTTGAAATTTTTCCTGAATTTTCTTTGCTATAAACCTCACGGAGCTCGAGACCTTTCCAACGAATGCAAAACCGTAGAAGTCGGTTCGTGCGTTCTGGAGTTATAGCGTCAGGAAGGAAAACCCGACTTATTTTTATATAGTAGAAGATAAAAATTAATGATCACGGATTATGTACTAGTTTTGTGATTTTGTGATTATGTGTTAGTTTCACATCATCATTCTGAAAGAAAATTCTTTCAGAAAAACACAAATGCTTATAGTATATTGCTGCTTATAACTGTTTAGGTGCAGAGGTAAGCCTTGTGTCAGGTAAGGCAGTAGAGATTTGAACTGTCGTTTAGTTTCAAAATTTCATTGCTACTGCAAGCTACTTAAACATAAAAAACGGAAACAATTTCATTCAAATAAAACATATTCTAACAAAATAGTACACGATGCTTACAAGAGATACATTATGAAAGTTTTAGAATCGTTCAAAATTGACATTACGGTTGTTAGTTAAATGAAATAATATCGAGGAGTTATTACGGTAATTGTCCGCGTGTCCGATACGATAACGGATCGATCTCGTGACGGTAATCGAAGCACAAGCGACACTACAATTAGTGCTTTATTTAAGTGGTTATGTTACTATCTCCACGTTTTATCTTTTGAACAATAAACACAGGTTTGAAATGTTTGTTGACTGTTAGGCGTGAGTTATGATTTAGATTTTAATTCATGCTTTTTTTTAAGTACATATGATATTAACGTAGTATCTATAGGTAAAAATGCGAATCTGTGCGTCAAAAGAGGATTTCCTTAAAAACAGAAATGCTAAAAGAAAAATACGACAAAAAGAAAGGCAAGATAAAGTGACGATTTTTAAAACAAACTTTACAATAATCATAACCAAGAAAAGGAAGTTTATAATCATTTAATATGAGCGAAAACCGATTTTCGATTTTCGAAAAAATCGCATTACCCACACTATTCATGAAATTCCAATACATGGTTATCACTATAAAATGTATTACACTA
Organism: Zerene cesonia; assembly: GCF_012273895.1. NCBI lineage: Eukaryota > Metazoa > Arthropoda > Insecta > Lepidoptera > Pieridae > Zerene > Zerene cesonia. Next base: position 1,870,337 of record NC_052105.1, on the reverse strand, counting down.
CAAAAACACATCTATTTCCAGTCATGCACGTGGCCATGCCGCAGCGTGCCCACCCCACGCCCCGACTGCTGGAGCAGCCTCGTGCCCAAGGTGGAGAGAGAAGAGGACAGGGAACCATGGCGTCTCCCAGACCTACGTCCACCAATTCACTACTTGCATGACCGTGGTAAAACCTTGTTTAGTTATAATGATAATCACTTGCAATAAGCAGTCGACAAGCTATAGCTTGTCGACTGCTGCTAAGCTTAACCATCATATATGATGGTTAAGCTTAGACGCACGAAACATATTTTGGAGTCAGAATGAGTATAAAATTAAAATTGTACTTTATACCATATGTCAAAATTATTTAATATTGTATTTCATTGTTTAATTCTAACACCAACTTTATTGGTGTATTTATAATTCCACGTTTTATAAGCAATATCTTTGTTTCTCTCACATTCCTAATCAGTCCGACTAGAAAAATAAAACAGATTAATATCATAAGACATTTGTAATGGTTTTAAATAAATAAAAAAAAACAACAAGTAGACTTTTTGTCGAAAATAAGTTCAAAGATGATATACATAATCGCGGCAAAAAGGTTTTTGCGTATACTACTCTTTGGATTTTTGACATCGCGGGCCATTCGCGGTTATTTTATGCATACACAGTATAATATTTTAGAATTAATCTTGCCAGCACCGTTTTTAAAATTTAATCTTTAATCAAAGATTCGGGAACACAATAATTCACTCATGATTATTATACATTAAAAGCTTGGTAATTGATTATATTGTTATAAAATAGTTGTACGCAAATATATAATACCTTTTACAGAGAGAGACAGCTGCGCCGCATGTGTTGCTCCGCTACCACTGCTACCGCCGACAGCACCAGCGCCGCATTAGTTATATAAGTAGTTAAAATATTAATAAAAAAGCAATAACATTGAATATATAGCTATATCTGTAGATATTAGAGTTTAGGTAAATTTGATTTAAGTATTGAATTTCAACCTTGATAAGCAAATAAATCTAGTCATGATATTAATACTAATATTAATAAGTACGTACCTATTATAAATAAAAAAAATATGTCGAATTATATATGGAATGTAATTTAAAACTTCGATTGTAAAATGTTGGGTGTGTACTTAACAAAAATTATCCATAATACCAAAATTTAAATGAGTTTTGTATTTTAATATTCCTTTGTATTTTTATTGTATATATTGTAGAAAACTAAATGACTATGAATTAGAATAATAATATCTATTAACCTTAAATTAATGCATTTATTTTATTTAAATTTGCACGAAAAAATAAAATATTAATAATTATTGTATGATAAGTTATAAAGAAATGTACAAAATATCGATTTTATTAAAATTGATACATTAAAGCAAAATATAGTATGACATCCTTTAAACGACCGTAAGAATAGGACAATTTTTAACTGTATTGTTAATCAACGTATATGCTTTAGGTTTGTAGAAATATAAGTTGTATAAAATTATATAACATAGGTAACTACGTATTAAATAAATGCAAGTAGATAACTTCTAAACATATCAAATTTTTGTACATATTACTAGGTAATCAATTACACATAGTACCTACTTATTTATTGTAGTCTCTAGAACAGATAAACACGATTAAAAATGTAACTATGAATTCAATGGTTTTATTTATTTGTAGCTACCTCAACATTTATGTTCAAGGCCAAGTGTTTTAGAGTCACTTTAGGTATATTACAGATTGCAATAATTATAAGCAGCACGGAAAATCACTACAAAACGTTCAGAATGCTCAACGCTCATCCACACAATAAAATATATCAACGTAATGCAAATTACTACTTGTTTTAATAATAGTCTCATTTTCACAGTCAAGATGAATCTAACGAAAACTCTCAAACACTTAGGTATCCATGTGTAAGCTACAGAGCATGTCAAAAAAACTCTTTTTCTGGCGCAGTCGGATAAATGTGAGTATAGTGCATGAATTCATAATAAGCAAAAGTGTTTGGGTGCATTTGGAAGCATTAAAATAAAAAAGAAAATATTTTATATATAAAACAAAAGTTTTAATTCAAGGCCATGTATTCTGAATTCTGAGAATTTTACTTATATGATGAAACTATTCGCACGAGTTTAATTGATGCACGAGTAGTATTTTGCACAGTATATATATAAAGTTTAAATTGATAGCGTGCATACCCAAGTAAACATCAATGTAGGTAGCTCCGTAAATAAGAAAGTACGCAAATATATTATTTAATCCACATGGTCCTAATTTTTTTACGCAACGGTTTATTAGTTCAACAATTTGTAAAAAAAGTAATAACAATAAAAAAAAAAACATTTACCTTTTTTATTATTTTTAATAAAATCTAAAATATCCATAGATAAAATAAATCTAAATCTGTAGAAATTTTATAATCTGGCAACACGTCATAATATGTCATAACTCATTAAACGTCAAACGTATTGTCTATTTCTTTTCCTGCTCTAAAAGTCTCTTGAGAGGTTGGTTTCGTGTTCGAAAATCCATTTTAATCCTATAAAATTACCTCAAATTGAATTAAAACAATATGTGATATTAAAAAGATCTGTGAAATTAAGTTGAATGTGCTCGTATTTTTGTGAATGCGTAATATTTATCGCAATAACAAGTAATAACCTAAAAGTGGAACCCGTGTGAATAAAGCCGCTCTATTTTTCAGTAACAAAAATGGGTCGTTATTCTCGGGAGCCAGATAATCCAGCGAAATCATGCAAGGCGCGAGGCTCAAACCTCCGTGTTCACTTCAAGGTACTAAAAAGGCGAATTATTCGTTTTGTTTACATGATACAATATCAAACTTGTGCTCACGTCTGAACTTTTCATTTCAGAACACATATGAAACAGCTATGGCTATCAGAAAGTTGCCTCTGCGTCGTGCTGTCCGTTACCTTAAAAATGTGACTGAGAAGAAGGAATGCATTCCGTTCCGTAGGTTTAATGGTGGCGTTGGAAGGTGTGCACAGGCTAAGCAATTCGGAACCACACAGGGTCGCTGGCCGAAGAAATCAGCTGAATTCCTCCTTCAATTGTTGAGGAACGCTGAATCCAACGCAGACATCAAGGGATTAGATGTTGACAGGCTTGTCATTGATCACATTCAGGTACGTTGGAATAGGAATTTTCTATCACTTTGTGGATGAAGCTTTTGATATATTTGACAATCCACATATATATTTATAGATGTATAATATAATAATTATATAGATATGAACACTTGTGACAGTATAACATTTGTTAATAGCTTTCATATATACCTCAGACTAACATTATACGAGTATTATTCAAATTTTGTTGAAGATATTTTACATAATTATACCTTTGTTGAAAGTAATTTTGAATTTTATGCCTTTAAAAATGAAAGAAACTAATAAACAGAATTTATTACCTTCCAGTAATTTTAATTGATTGTTTCATTAATTGTATCTCATTGTTACTTCTGATTAAACTATTTAGTATATAATAAATTGATTTCTAAATCTAACCAAAACATGTGCTAAAACTAGTAAACATTATTATTAAATAACTAGCTGTTTGCCCCAGCTTCGCCTGTGGTACATTATCGGGGTTTAAAGTATCCAATAGCTTTCAGGAATGATGTAGCCTTCTTCTGGTGAAAGAAATTTCAAAATTGCACCAGTAGTTTCAGAGCATTTAGGGTGCAAAGAAACCAAAAAACTTTACCTCTCTTTTCTATTGATATAGACTAGCTTTCCGGCTGTGGCTTTGCCCATGTTGTCAAAGACAGGCAATCATGTTTTTTATCGTATAGTTCTCCTTTCTGGGTCCCTTCAGGGTTGAAATTTGTACCAAATTGTGGTGTTGGTGTAATGAAGAGACATAAAGACAATTATTTCCTCACAATAGTCTTCTTTATTGCCTGTATTTTTAAATGTTATTTATGTTTTATTAATTTTTAAGTGTCATGATAAATTTTTTTCTTATTATTAGTTTTTATTTATTTTATTGTTTGTATAACATTGACCACATTGTATTTTATTTTTACAATTTTTTTTTTGTTTTTAATCCCATGAAATAAAGTGCAATAGCATACATTATGAATAGATTCACTCTCAGCACTATGTAATTCTTCCTACTTCCTACTAATATTATAAATGTGAAAGTTTGTAATGATGTGTTTGTTTGTTGCTCTTTCACTAAAACTACTTAACCGATTGCAATGAAATTTGGTACGTAGACAGCTGGACAACTGGAATAACCTACAGGTTACGGACTCACGCGGTGAAACCTCGGGGTGCAGCTAGTTATTTTATAAGCCTTTTTTGTCCCAATACAGAGCAGATACCTCTTTTCTGTATCTGTTTCTTATTTTGGCCATATTTACCCGTAAAATGAGAAAACCTCCAGGTATCAGCAAATAAGCTGATCAGCTCCATCTACACTCACTGAAATTTCCTACCAATATTTCATCCATAAAATTAGTATCTCTGATTTATGCTATTTGTTTCGTATTAAAAAGTTCACTATAATATGTCATCATATTTTATCATAATTAAATATTCTTAAATTAATAAATTGGGTTCTGGATTTCGTATAGTTGGATTATGACCTGACCTGATCATATTATTAGTATACTGCTTTATTCTGGAAACTGCTTTATTGTGCCTAATGCTGTGAGCTTATAAGTTATAGTTTTGTAGTAAATGATTTTCCTTTTTATATTTGCCTTTTTTGCTTGACATTCTATATCATTGTATAGATTGTTTTCAAAAGGCATAAAATATCATGTGTGAAGATCTCATTTGGCAAAAATGTTTTAATTTTTGACTTAGCTTTTTACTCATACATTTTTAGTCACAAAAAATCTTTTGCATAAAATTATATTATTCCAAATAAGTATATTGCTTGTCACATAGTTTTTAAGCTTGATGTTCATATAGTGTTGTTAATGTCTCAAATTTTTTGTAATCTCCACCTCGATACAGAACTACAGTTCTAGTTCTCCACAAAAAAGATAGCTCTAGTTCTTTTATAGTTCGGTATTCTGTCCCCCAATAGTTAGAATTTATGAATATCACTGAGGTAGCATCCATCCATCCTTTTTGTAAAATTATACCAAATTTTGTATAAAAAGTAGTAACTACTCTACATTCTATAATATTATCAACTCAAAGAAATGCTGTTGTGTATAGAAACATGTTTCACATTCAAACACATTCAGTGCAGATTGTGTATGCCTGCAAGCGTGCCTTTTTTTTGGACATCCTTGTGCTAACTCATATAACCACAGATATGTTGCCATTACCAATCAGCTTTTTTTGTGTGAAAGTGTAACAAACATGAACCCACTTCCATACATTCTTTTAAACGGTTAAACATGAAGCATAAATATTATTAATAGGATTTCATTTGTATTTTGAAATTCTAAGAATTCTAAGTGGAAGAGCATCATAGAAGTGTGTGTATTTATGAAATTCCAGCCTGGGTGATTTTTTTTTTGTGTCTTAGTATTAATTGTTTGAATAGCCCCAAAGTCCCACCATATGCTTTTATTAAATACTTTTAACATTTCATTTTTGTCCTGACATTCATTGGTACCAGAACTCTATATAATAATTAATCCTTGTTCTTTCCAGGTAAACCGTGCTCCCTGTCTCCGCAGGCGTACATACCGAGCGCACGGTCGTATCAACCCCTACATGTCCTCCCCCTGCCACATTGAGGTGTGCCTCAGCGAGCGTGAAGACGCTGTTGCCCGCGCCGCGCCCACTGACGACGCGCCCGCTAAGAAGAAGCTCTCGAAGAAGAAGCTGGCTCGCCAGAAGGAGAAGATGATGAGAGAATAGACGTTAAGGGTTAATAAACAACTTCAACACATGAGGCGTTTTATTTGTGGACTAAAAAGTGATAGCATTGTGGTGTGTTGATGTCTTTTTGTGGTTGTTATCCACCAGGATGTTTAAGCAACTGTCGATAAGACAGTTCTTGGAGAAGTATGAGTAGGTGTAGGTATCACAAGACAGTAATTTGGAGTCAGAAAATAAACATCCTTATTTTTCTTCTATAATGGAATAATCCATAACATTCTATAAGTAGCACAGTAACATCGACTTTTACACAGGAGAATATAATTGACATAAATGTGACCCAAGAGAATACGTGGAATTATTCTCTTGTGTCACACTTATGTCAATTATAGAGTAGACATGTTTGCAGCAAATCATTAGATACATTTCTGCTACGCCTCGACTTCAATGAGACAGAAAAACAGCTAGGACTAGTATAAATTAGAACTAAATAAATTTATATTCTTCCGTCCTTATCTTTTTGATTGTATAATTCGAATATTGAATACACAAACCTTTCCACTAGACAAAAAAAAATAATAAAATTATATAAATCTCTATCCTGCGGTTACACAGTCGGTGGACTAGAACAGAGGGGTATTATCGTTTACATTTCTAATAATTGCTATGTATAATATGACATTTTACCTGAAATGCATGTAAAATTGTAAATTTATAATAAATAAATTAATTTATAATATTAATAAATAAAATAAATTGAAATGCCGGGTTTCCAGTAGCGACAGCCACTTTGGATAGATTGCCAACAAAGAAAATTTTTAGGGGCAAATTCCACGGAAACGGAAACTGCGGCGAAAACGTCGGAGCTTGTAAATATCAAACATTGGTGATATGGATAATGCACATTCTGGCCCAGAACGCTCGACATTACAGTTTACGTCCCACCGAGCTACCATTGCTTCATGTTTTAGAGTTATACTAGCTGTGACCCGCGGTTGAAACCGCGTAACTCCGTATCCCGTAGGAATATCGGTATAAAAAGTGCCTATGTGTTATTTCAGTTGTCCAGCTATCTACGAAGCATATTTCATTGCAATCGGTTCAGTAGTTTTTGCGTGATAGAGTAACAGACTCACACATATGCATCCATCCTCACAAACTTTCGCATTTATAGTATTATTATTCACCAATAGATGTCAGGAAAAAAAACACGAATAAAACACGAATATGACATTTTCTAAAAAAGATTCCTAGCTAGATCGATCTATCGCCCCCGAAACCCCCTATATACAAAATTTCATGAAAATCGTTGAAGCCGATTCCGAGATTCCAATATTATATATCTAATATATAAAATTCTCCTGTCACAGTTTTCGTTGCCATACTCCTCCGAAACGGCTTGACCGATTTTGATGAAATTTTTTGTGCTTATCCGGTATCTATGAGAATCGGCAAACATCTATTTTTCACACCCCTAAATGATAAGAGTAAGGCAGAACAGCGTTTGCCGGGTGCAGCTAGTATATATATAATATATATACAAGAATTGCTCGTTTAAAGGTATAAGATTAATTATTTCTAGGATGTGCCTATTATTAATTCGAAATAAAAAATTACATGTTTTTAATATAATTAAAGTTTATTGATAGGTACGAAATCAAAATCGATATTAAAATGTAGCTTAGACTATTTGAAATACACCTACATATTATCACGAAAACAAAACTGGTTCACTGAAACCTACCTACATAATTTAATCTACGAGTTTTTCATTGTCCACAACCTTTGTATTTATCCCTGCAATGCTGTTTTCACGGAGTTTATTCAGATATTTTTCCAAATAAAAATTCGACTCAGCCAGCGTTTTCGCATTTTCGCTTGCTTCCTTTCTTTTCCTTTTTGCCAATAAAATTTGATTGCGCAAATTATCATTTTCCATTTCTAAACACTTTATTTTCTGTTCATACGTTCGTTGCATGTTAACAAATACAGAATTTAATTATTTATATGGCTTGCATTCAGTTTTATTTCGCAGATTTGCCGCTTCAGAGCAGTATTCTTTTCATTCAACTCGATGGCTCTTGTCATTTCCTGATGTTGTTTATTTGTAGCTTCAAGAAGCTGTTGCCGAAGCTTACGATTTTCATCAACTATTTCCTTCAAGTTTGTTGACAAATAGCTACACTCCGTGTCTTTGTTTGCACTTCTTTGTAATTTCATTATAAGTTTTAATTACTAGATAATTTAAAATTTCATTAAATAAATTTATGATTGCTTCAAAACATGACCCATTTGATTGAAATATGTTAATGCAGGTATGACGGTTCTTTATCTCCTTTATGGTAAATGTGACTACATAGGTTTTATACCGGTATGGTGTAATACTATAAAACTGTATTATTATACTACTCTTTACTATAAAACTAAAAATATAATTTAAAAAAGGCCGCGTGTCTTGGTTGAGATGATTGTTAATTGTCTCAATAGATGGCGTGAGGTGCCCCTTCAGCTTTTGACATATTGTATTAACACAGATGAAAATACTATACGTATTAGGATGATTCGAAGTATTTTTCGTTATCCTACTTATATAATAATCGTTTAACAATTAATGAGGATCATCATCATCAGCCCTTATATGTTCCCACTGCCGGGACACAGGCCTCCTGTGAGAGTTCAGGCCATAATCCACCACGCTGGCCAAGTGCGGGTTGGCAGATGTCACATGTCGTCGAACTTTTGATTCTCGGACATGCCGGTTTCCTCACGATGTTTTCCTTCACCGTTTTAAGCAGTGGTGATGTTATCTACATGCGCAGATAAATTGAAAAATCAATTTGTTTCCTGCACGCTCGCCCGGTCTCGAACCCCGACTTGTCGATTTTGAAGTCCGAGGTTCTCACCACAGAGCCACCACGGCTTTTTAATGAGGTTATCTGGTACTAATCCACCCTAAAACCTCTTAGGTTTTAAATAGCAGTAGCTTACATTGTCCCCAAATGCTTACGACCACCTTTTTAGTACAGTGGTTAACACGTCAGCGTAGAAACGAAAGGTCTTGGGTTCGACATTGTCTTGGTCTAGCAGAGCACAGAAGGCTGATCACCTACTTGTCCATATAAAAAATCGATTGGTGAAACAGATGTACATCATCTGCCCCAAAACCCACTAGGGGACACGCGACTTTATTTTAGAAATACTTAGTTGCTTTTGCCTGATTGTGATTATTTAAAATCAAAGACGGCTATAATTTTCACCGCCTATGTATCGACAGGAGGCTCTTATTTATTAATAAATCAGTCTGTATGTTATTTAGTCGGTACTCAATGTGGGTGACGAAGATTCGTACTGTGTTACTGGGTATTGTGTCAGTATAACGCTGTCGTTGATTGTGTGGACACTGGCCTGTTAGCTGTTGTAAATATATTTATACACATGGCGCACGCGCATACTGCCGTTGTGGTTTGTGTTTGCGCTCTCGTAGCTATTGTTGTAAGCGAGCCTGCGTTGGCGCCAAACAAGAAAATGGAAAGTAAAGGTAGGATTAAAAATATGTATTTTTAAATTATATTTAACCACTATCGCATAGAGTTTAGACTACAATCAACACAGGCTAAACTATTTATTATTTAAAAATATATTATATTTGTCCTAAAATTAAAGCTAGCACACAACTACTGCATTTATTCAAAATTCCGAACCTGATGTACTCGTATATGTCGTAGCTGGTTAAATAAATCGTTTCATTATAAAAGCCTAGGCTCTTTATTTAACGGCACCTATTAATTAACTTCCTGAAAGTTATTCAGCCGTATCGTTTACTATAACATGTTGATAATAATGTTGATATCTCGATCATACGCCTTTCTTCGTACCTTTATTCGTCATAGATTCAAAATTCGTCATAGACTTTAGAGTATTTTTGTTTTCTCGTATAAACACCTATGTACAAGAATAAAATGCGCTTGCAATGTTCACCTTTTTATAAGGAAGCATGTGTAGTTTAGCAGATCAGATAACAAGCCCCGATTTCCTTCCTGTGACAATAAAAAATAAAAAAAAGAAGTATCGCGACAACAAAATTGGTTGCTAAGTGATTGTTGGTTTGCGGCAACTTTGATCGCATAAACTGACCTACATTACCTAATACTGCACTTATCACTCCCAACTCTTGAGTAGGGTTACGAGATCAGAGAATATGTGAGAAATTATATTTGCTTAATTCACTCACTGAGACGGTTTACAGCTTAGACTACCTACGAGGTAAATCGAAAAAGTGTGAACCCACTAGAATGGCGTTAAATTTAGCAAGAGAATGTAATAAATTGAGCAAATGTATCTACACAATAAAAAACAATGTTTTTATAACAAAATTAAGCTACATATTTAGACAAACGGTTACTACGACTGTAAACATCAAATTAAGAATTTGTCATTGACTATTGGTGTACATAAGATGAGAGCAAGTTCTTCTAGACAGCTCAATGTCAGGGAAAAAGGATAATTTATATTATGTAAAAATATTTCTACCGTTTGGTAGCCCTACTCCCAAGTCGGACGGATGCTAAGTAGGTATCTCACCCTATTTTTGACCGATCTTCAATCATTTATACCTTTGCAGTTACGGTCGCGGTTGATAGTGACCCCATTGTTTATTTAACTCTTATGAAATTTAATCTTCGTATTATCAAATAAATAAGAATTAAATAATTGCTATTATTGTCAAATTTTGTTTGTAAATGATTGTACTTATGGAAATAAAACAACTACCAGTACGTTTTCGACTTTCACAGATGAGGCGAAGCATATATTAGACTGATATATTTTCTAGTGACTGTTTAGATTGTGCCCAATGTTACTCAAAATATTAACTCAAAGGTCCTAGTAAATAATATCCATTCAAACATTGTGCGGACCTCTAAAATATATTCAGAAATATGTATTTAAATTATTTAGGTAAGTATTTAAATTATGTAGGTAAATATCCAATGAATTTGGATTTACTTAGTTACTCGTTGAAGATAAGCAACATCTTATCGTGAAGAGAAAAAACTTACATAGATCGAATAGCTTTTAAGGTCGTAACAAACAAACAAAATTTAGCTAGCTATCTTAATTTAGTAGCTTGTAGCGTATGATACGCCCAAAGACCGAAAACGCTGATTTCGCGAAAAACAGGAGGCGAGGCTGTTTCAAGTAGATAACAAAAGCCTGTCATGTTATGACAAACCAGTTAAAGGCGTCACGGTTTTTCTTCATTGGCACAATGCGTCCAGGACTAATAGCATTTCAGCCACGGTCCACGAGTTTCGCTGAGCTATGTAACCTTTCAATATTATAGTCTTAACTGCAACGCATCGTTTTTATTGGAACCATAATATGTATTTAACGATTTGGATCTATTACTTTAACCGCATTTCAAAATGTGTTGAGAGCTTGAAGTTTTAATCGTAAACTAATATAATAGAGAAAAAAAGAAAAAATAAAACAAATATATATTCCATGCGAGAAAAGGATTAAGTTCAGCTTGAGCCTAACGTTGGTTTTCTATTAGATTCTAGTTTCCAGTCAAATATAATACTAGTTATTATAAAACAATATTTATAGTTTGTTCACAGTATATATCACTTGCTTATTGTATTAACCTCCAGACATGATAATCTCGTAGTGTTCCAGAGATAAATTATCTACTTAAAGCAGAAGGGATGTAGTTAACTTATTTTACTTTTTTACATTTTTTTATCTGGTGGTCACAGAGCTTATAGTTTCTTGAAATACACATTAAAATATGCTTTGTATATCCAGAATTATTTGTTGTCACGTTATCGAATCTCATAACCGAAATATAATATCGTTTATCTCGTTATTCAAATTGAATTAGGTACTGCGATTCATGATTGACGAAGTACCTACGCAACGTGACATGACCGACCTCAAGTTTGGCTTATTGGATACGTGAAGAGTAATATGATCGCGTAGGTCAAGGATTACAATAAATTATATTCAAAAATTCTAATATTTCAAGCTTTTACATTAAGGCCTAAACTATAGTTTTGAATCCTTGTCCCAAAAAACGGCTTGGCTATGTCACTCATGGGTTTTTAACGGATTAACGTTATTCAGTATTCTTTTGTGTTAGGTAGGAAGTTGTTGTCATTTGGTCCCGTTTTAGAATTTGCAGTAATGCCGGTACCTCCTCTCCCAGCGACGTTGGCGATCTTTTTTATAAAATAATAATTGAAGTTTCTTATATGTGCTATGTAAGTTATAAAAAAATCACGAGTTATGAACATCACGAGTTACAAAAACATCACCTACATTATTGCTATAGATTTATACTCCGTAGGTTATACCATAGATACCTCTGTCAATAATGATTAAATTCTTAACCCATACTTATTGTTTTACGTTATATTACAATGTCACACGGAACATAAAAATACATTGTAATAGACTGTTACGTATTAGATTTTATGTGTATTGGAAATTGGTCTTAAGTGAAAAATTTACACCTACGTCTTGAACCGGGAAGTGTCAGTGAATGGAGCAATTGTACACACATATTAATTTGGAATGCACAATTTATGTTGACACTTATGGCAGATTTATGGCTATTAGTTTGTTTGTGAGGCTATGAATAGATCTTAAAACCTCTAGTAACGAACACATTTTATTTATTTTTTTCATATAAAACAAATAATATTGCATGTTTTAAACCTGTCTGCGTATTTATTTGTCGGCCCGCTGGACAGATACATTTTGAAGAAAAATTTGTAAAGTAGCTGCTCGATTCTTAAAAATCTGCCCTTTGGCCTCTTAGATAACACGGAACTTCAAAGGTCCTACAATGTCCAGGGTTGAATGGAAGAATGTATATAAACTATCATTACCAATGACATAATGGTCATGACATTGTAAGCAACTTCCTACCTTGAACCCGGAAGGTTCGATACGGTCATTCCCTTCCTTATTGTAAACGCATTTCTGGACTAGACAAATCGTTATATCATCGTATTGAATCTTCAAGCTCGCCTGTTTAGTTCCGTTTATATGAGTCATACTGATACGTTATATTACATGCATATAAGCGATATTCCTAGATATAATACTAGTAAAACTATCTGTGTAATAAGATGAGCATATTAAACAGTTACCTCAAAAATCATAACCCATCTTCATATATGGTGGGTACATCTGTGGGTTGGTCGTAGGTAACTAGGTCAAAATTCAATTCAATTTGATAAAATGAAAGCATCCTTTTTCTAGGAAAATCTTTGAAACAAACAACAAACAAACACAAAACAAGCTGCACTTTCAAATATTCTCTAACGTTTTTTTTACAGAACGAAAAACTATACAAGAAAAACCAATTATCATACGAAGAGTACCGAGTGCCTATTTTTATCCATTCAGTTTATGGCCTTTACCAAAGTATTCTGTTAGAGGTAATGAATTTTTAACATTTTAGTTAAATACAATAATACTTAACTACTTATCTAATAAAGAAATCCCTATTTTATTAATATTTTAAATGCGAAAGTAACTCTGTATGTCTGTCTGTTACGCTTTCACGCCTAAGGCACTGAACCGATTTTGATGAAGGGACAAGGACATAGGACACATTTTATCGCAAAAAAAGGATAGAAGGGGTCGAAATAAGGGGTAAAAGTTTAATGAAAGTTCGTTATTGTCAAACGGATTTTGATGAAATTTGGTATGAAGAGGGAGCTGAACTTGGGAAAGGACATTTTTTTTTAATGTGGGCATAGCGGGCAACTGAGCTGGTGGTAAACTATCCCCACCGCCCATGAACATTCGCAGACCTCTGAGAATGCGCTGCCCGCTTATAAGGGGTAAGGAAAGGATTGATGACTAGAAAGAAAGAATGGACTGGGAAGAGCAAGTATACTTTATTGTAATAGGAGATAGAGATAGGAGATAGAAACTAACTTAGTTACTCTGTCAACGGGTATGATCCAAGTTTGACCATGACTGGTCAACCATTATTGTAGAAAAAGATCACGAGTTGCGAGTATGTGGAAATACATGTCTATTTTACGCAGTTTTGCGGGATTTAAATTAAATAAAGCTGGCAACATTGTTATAGAGGCGCGCTGCTGCGCTTCGTGCCTGCGGGACTTGTTTCTTGGTAGGCTCATGCCATATTATACGTGGACATTCACACGATTTACATCTTTTGAAGTTCGAATTTATTTAGAACTTATCTAACTACTGTTCATTGTATGTTATCTTAATTTCCTTTACTAATTCTCGTATTAAGTAATCGATTTAAATATAAAAGTTATAATTATGATTACCATGATTCCAGAAAACGAAGAATTTGAAAGCTATCATGTAAGAAGTATAAAAAATGTCCAAGTAAGACAAAATAAAAGATAAGAAGTGATTTATTGATGAAGATTCAGGAGATAACATTACAACTAAATTTCTATTTTATTATTAACGTTATTAAAATTGTAGATTGACGGCTCACACTTTAACTTTTTTCTTATTCATAAGATTTTTATAAATAAATAATGTCATATGTTTTTCTTCCTCTTTTATTTTTATTTGATATTGAATTTTTATATTAAGTACAAATATAATATTATATTATCTGTGATACAAGGTAAGACACATGTCGTTGTCAAAATATGTGTATCTAGACATATTAATTAAAAATTAAAAAGTATACTAGTTCCTATATTTGTCTCTGAACAGAAATGGCGCTGTGCTCCATTTCCTATTGTTCCTTGAAAATGGGCGGGAATACTTTTGTGCGAATATTGATTACGCATGCGCCTGGAATTCGTTACAAATTAAAATTATAAATTTTTCTCGTACATCCAAAAGCTGCATTACGTGTTTGCTGCCACTTGGCTATTGTAAACATTTTTATTACAAAAAAAGTAATTACGTCCCAATATGAAGTTGAGTTTTGTATGGTTGATACTTCACTATGTGAACAACTGTTTGGGTGAGTACTTTTCTAATTATTTATCTCTTCACAATACATAACACTAGTAGACCTTCAATAATTTATTTACTTAAAATTACTTGAGTTTTTTTCAATCTATTGTGTTAAGTTACTTATTAGCTAGTGGACTGTCCTAGCTTCGCTCATGGCACATAAATTATTTATGTGAATCAGTGAAGACGAATCTTCTGAAGGTGAAAGATTTTTGAAATCGGTCCAGTAGTTTTTGCGTGAAATCATGACAAATATACACAAAAAAAAGTGTTCCCTCTCTAAAATAATAATTAAAATTAGTTTAGGTTTACCGTTATTGGTATTGAAAATAACAAAATTACATTTCTTCTTCATTCAAATCCTACTGGCAAGCGCAATGTATTATTTGCAAGACATTAACACATTTTCTAATTTTTAGGGGTGAAACTTCTTGAAGCAAATCCGGACGTAAAACGTCTATATGACGATCTTCTAAGCAATTACAATCGGTTAATTCGACCTGTGACTAATGTTACTGATATACTGACCGTAAGACTTGGCCTAAAATTGTCTCAGTTGATGGAAGTCAATCTGAAGAACCAGGTCATGACTACAAACTTGTGGGTGGAGCAGGTAATTCATTATTTATTGCAAAAAATATTTTCAACCCACTGTTTTAACAGGATAACCATTCAAATGGCAACACTATTATTGCATTTAATGCTATTAGAACTTGTTCTATTCTATCAATTGTAGCTATATTACACTGAGAAATATATTAAGCATATTTTGGACCAGAATGAAGTCAAGTAATGAATTTCAAATTGTCTCCTAGCCCTACATCCATTTAAAAGTACTCATAGTCAATCGAATTACAATTAATAAACTTTTATTATGTTTCAGAAATGGTTTGATTATAAACTACAATGGAATCCGGATGATTATGGTGGTGTAGAAATGCTGTATGTACCGTCAGAACATATTTGGTTACCAGATATTGTGCTGTATAATAATTGGGATGGAAATTATGAGGTACTTATACAAATATGAAGAGTTCACATGCAATGTTTACTGCAATCACTTCACATGAACCATTAAAAAGACAATAAAAACAAATAATAAATGTTCTACTGAGAACACATCATCATCATCATCTAATCATTGGATAGTTTTCTGAGATTTTCATCAAACTTAAGCTCAAGTACTCATTTAAACATAATGTTAATGGAGTAGACTAAAATCTGATCATCTATTCATTATCATATTTCTTTTAATATTTTGATACTTTAACTATAGGAATTTAGCATAGTTACAAGTTTTTGTTGTATATAATGATATAAATCTATATACTGATATAAATTATCAAATCTTTACACCATAAAGTCAAAGAAATCCCTAATTCCAGGTGACACTGATGACAAAAGCAACATTGAAATACACGGGAGAGGTGAACTGGAAACCGCCAGCTATTTATAAGTCGTCTTGTGAGATAAATGTGGAGTATTTCCCATTTGACGAGCAGACTTGCTTCATGAAGTTTGGTTCATGGACATACAATGGAGCTCAGGTTAAAAAATTTTTAATCTATATATATATAAAATTCTCGTGTCACAATATTAGTTACCATACTCCTCCAACACGACCGATTCTCATTAAATTTTGTGTGCATGTGGGGAAGGTCTGAGAATCGGCCAACATCTACTTTTCATACCCCTAAATGATAAAAGTAAGTCAAAACAGCGTTTGCCAGATCAACTAGTAATTATATAAGTATTATATATATACTTGATTTATTTAAAAAATGTGTCTGTACAATTGATATGAAATACTATAAACTGCTCAGATATATTACCAACTTTTATAATAACAGTATCAGTTTATTATTGTAAATTTGTATTATTTCTTGCAGTATGTTGCTGATTTTGTTTTTTATTAATGTTTCCTACATTAATATTGAAAAAAGCTATATTTTTCTTTTAAAATATTTTATTGACCAATAAAATGGTTCTTTAGTATCAGGATATAATAAGCTATTTATTATCAGGATAGCTCATTTTATTGCTCAGTATTGAAAGTAATTTATTCAATTCATTAATCTATAGTTTTTAGATCATATTAAAAAAAATTCTCAACTTCTAATAAAGCCAGAAACTGATGTATCTACACTAATATTATAAAGAGGAAAACTTTGTTTGTTTGGTTGTGATGAATAGGCTCAAAAACTACTTTTTTTTTTTTTTTTTTTTTT
>NC_052105.1:1822544-1852324 GCF_012273895.1 Zerene cesonia | reverse complement strand
AAAGCTACATTATCCACGAGTAACATAGACTATATATGTACCACGGGCGAAGCCGGGGCGAACAGCTAGTGTAGTATAAATATACATCTCTTTAATGTTTTTCTATGATTTGTTAAACTTTGTTTCCCTGGTTTTTTACTCCAAGATATTTAATATAGTCGAGCGATCGTATTTACTTAAAAGTACTGAACAGTGAGTTTTTGTTTTATAGTTAACAAATATAACTCGATGTGTACAGAAAATTAGAGTTTTAAAATATAGTATCATTTATAAATAGTTATAATCTCATTACAAATGAACATAAATTGACTTAAACAAGTGGAGGCCTGTGTCCTAGTAGTGAGAACATATATGGGCTGATGATGATGATAATGATGATGATGACTTAAACAAAATTCTATGACAAATTTTTTTTTAGATGTGTTAGCTCATAACACCTGGTATTAAATATTTCTTCATTAATTCCAGGTGGACTTGAAGCATATGGATCAGTCTGCCGGCAGCAGCTTGGTACATGTGGGCATTGATCTCAGCGAGTTCTACTTGTCTGTTGAATGGGATATCTTGGAGGTGCCGGCTACAAGGAACGAGGAGTACTATCCCTGCTGTCCAGAACCTTTCTCTGGTAGGTTATCATGTGTTTAATATTATGTTTTATGCTGCCTCACTAAAGGGAAAACAAAGTTAAAGGGCCTTCTAAAATGTGCTCTAAAAATGCTTTGTAGTGTAGGATCAATTACAAAAAAAAAAAAAATATTAACATTAGGATATATAAAATTAATTTAATAGTATGTTGAAAATTTATTCGTACAAATTTAATTTGATAAAGAAAAATTTAGAAAGATACTCAAAATTTATTTTAATGAGTAAACCATGTTGATAGGCAATGATTCTGATTTTATGTAGAATAATTATTCAAGAAACACAGATGTATTATAAAAGTGAGTATATATATCACATAATAACTTTAATACTAATTTATATTTTATCACAATCTCTTCAATATCGGCCTCCTATGGGGGAGGCCTTTGTCTCTGCAGCGAGAACATATATGAGCTGATGATGACGACCATTTCTTTTCACTTAATATTCAACAAAACCTTGTTCCAGACATAACATTCAAGCTGACGATGCGCCGCAAGACGCTCTTCTACACGGTGAACCTGATCATACCATGCGTGGGACTCACCTTCCTCACTGTGCTGGTGTTCTACCTGCCCTCGGACTCTGGAGAGAAGGTGATTGTGGCTATTGGCACGTCTGATGTTCTATGTGGTCGCGGAAGTAATGTGGCAGGTGGCTAAAATTTGTCCAAAAAAAATTTGTGAAAAATTTGGTTAATGATTTATGCCAGATGTGTGAAGTTTATGTGGAGTTTGGATGATTTTAGTCCGATATTGGTTGTTGTAATTTTAGTTCTCATAAAAGTTTGATGAAAATTTATGATTTCAATTGGAATTAAAATATATGTCCCGCTGGTCATGTGCTACGCTCAATGGATCACTTTTTTCCATACGCTGATTAGGGGATGTTCATATAATACGCCGCGTTAAATTTTTTTTACCTTTTTTCTACCCCTTCCCTTCCTATTGTAATGTTGTGTCACACTTTCTGTAACCTCCTAGAATATTTCGTCACAAAAATCAGTCGTTTGTATTTGATATTTTCTGAAGCTCTATTTTTATATACTTAGTTATGCGTCTATGAAAACATCAACACAATCCTATCCTATCCTACTTATTTCCTACTTCCTATCCTATCCTATCCTACTAATCCTATCCTACTAATAAAATAAATGTGAAATTTCGTGAGGATGTGTGTGCGTTTGTTGCTCTTTCACGTAAAATCTATTAAACCGATTGCGTTGAAATTTGGTACGTAGATAGCTGGATAACTGGAATAACATATAGCCAATTTTCATCCCGATATTCCAACGGGATACGGACGGTCATTCTTCGGAGATTTTATGAATATTTTTGACGTAATTAGCGTATGAAAAATTATATACTTCATTGAGTACAGTAAATCAGCGGGCGGGACACACTATAATACATCTGTATATAAATTGAATAGAAAATTCTATTGTAAATATAACATGTACAATGAAAGCGCATAATTGGACGTAAATTACCTCTGTGTTACTGAGAGTAATTCCATAGGTATTAAAAATAATTCTCTATGTATATATGGTAATTTTCAAGTAGCTTGATAGTCGCTTATTTATTTGATTTTAGTTTGTCCATATATAGGACTTAAGATACCTCATTCATTTAGTTTAATGAACTAATGAAATACCAAATATAGTATTAGTCACTTGCCATATTAGTTCCGCTTCATAAGTATACAGTCGTCACGACAATGTATTGTAAATAAAAGACACCAAATAAATTCATTTAACATATAACAATTAAAATTAACTTGCCAAAGAAAAATCTAGATTATTTGATCATAGTTTCAGAAATATACAATTATAATCTAGTAAAGATTGTGCTATCAATTGCTAGTAGGATATTAAAGATAGAAGACTAGAAGAAAGTATATATATTAGGAACTTACGCCCTCTGGTGTATGTTTAGATGTAGTATAGAAAGATCCTAAATGTATTTTTTCCCATGAAATCCTTTGGTGATGCTACTACATTGAAACACTATTTTTTTATGTAGTATTTGTGTAATGATAATAATTATATACGATGGACATCAAGAAAGGCGATGTTTCAAGTAATAAAAACTTATCCCTTATATTATGGTAAACCAATTAATATTGAGGCGCGTTATGGTTCTTCTCAACCTTTTTCTTGAGTGAACCGATTATTATGATTCTTTTTTTCATTTGAAAGCTGGTGCCTGCCATGTAAATTTGGTCTAGTTCTGACAATATGAAGGCGGTTAAGTTATTTACTAAAAATAATTATGAAATTTGTTTATTGCCCCAGCCCGTGCAGTATCACTACATCGTCACGTACTCGTCTGTGTGTCTGTATGCTTAGATCTTTTGAATTACGCAATGGATTTTGATGGGGTTTTTTTAAATAGATGGAGACGTGATTCAAGAGAAAAGTTTATGTATTTATCAAGTGCACCCATGCCAAGCCAGGGCGAGTCACTATTAACATACATTAGAGTCCAAGCTTTTTGCAAAAAAATCTTCAGTTTTGAAGCTTTTATTAATTTAGCAATTGCTTGTATTTCTAATATATATATATATATATATATTTGGGATGTTAGAAACACTCAAATAATTCTGATCCAAATAAGACAGTATAGACGTGTATGTTTAAATGTAGTAGCATCTTCTATTTTGGTGTCTTTTAATCGTTCTGTAACAGCGAGCATGTTCATTTCCACATTCCTTACAACCGTCCATCTTCCACAATCTTCCGCGCAATAGAATCTTTTGCTTCATTAGCTAGATGTGTGGATGTGATAGCATCATTTACATCATTTTGCTTAACGACTATTGTCTTTCCAATGGTTATTATATATTACATATTATGATCGATGAACAATTGGAAATTTATTGATTTTCGTTTCGAAATTTCGTTCTGTGATTGCCGTGTTTAAATGTAAATATTGGTATAATGGTTGAAGAAATTAGATTGAATTAAACAGATTTATTTATATCAATAGTGATTATTAGAATTCATTAGATGAGTGAAGTATTACATTATAGTGTGTGTAATTTTAACAGAATATTTAACTGGATATTATATATCCGTAGGTCAAGAAATTAATATAGTTAAAGTATATTTAACTGTAATTAACAATTATACCCTCAATACCTTGATAATGCTCCTTGATGTACTAATTTTCGTCACATATAGCAAATTATCTCTATTACATTATAATTGGCTGTTCAGTTTTTGTTTCAATTAATTTTCAGCATGATATCAAATTATTTGTTGTCTTAAGTAATTTATACATTTTATTTGGATTATATGTTTTTACTTTAACTGGGTGGTGGAAAGACAATATGATTAATATATTGACAAAGAAATTTAAATGTAATTTATTCGTTGTTATACTGATGTTTTGAGCACTTCCATGAGGTGACAGAATGATTTGACCAAGCTTTAACAAAGTACGATAACAAGGTACAGTTTGCAACGAAAGACTAGAACTAGAATATACTTTTGATGTTTTTTCGTTGTTACTTGAATATATTTAGACAATATATTTTCACAAAATCTTTACATACAAAAATGTAAGTAAAGGTTAACATTGTTCATACTAAATTTCGTTGCTGATTGTACTATCATTATTGTTGTATGTTTTTGGTAGGACTATATCTTACGTTGATATATTTCTATTAAACTGCAATGGTTAAAATTTTGTAGATTAATACGTTAACATTTTTTTCTAAATCAATATCTCCGATACCAACAAGTAAAAATTTAATAACTGTAAAATTATATTTAGATTTAATATAATAAGAAGTCGCGTTCAATGCGCAACTCCATAAACTATAGTCATCTGTGTTCGTTTTACTTTGAACTTTTTTAAAAGTAAATAAATCTTTTAAAGAATTAAACGCAAAAAAATTGAAAGGAATATAAAAAAAAAACACCGATTTTGCATTTGTCAATGAGGATTAAGATTCGTATTCATGGTAAACTTTTGTTCAGCAACAAACTTGAATCAAAACGTTGCTGGCAACACTGCGTGGTGCAGAGTTGGTAACGGCATATTAAAAAGTACTCGACAAAGGAGTTGTTTAACAAATGTTTACCATGAATACGAGGCTTTACCATACTCCAATAGTAATAGTCACCCGGAACGGCTCAAAACATCGCTAACGTACCGGAAGCAGCGGCAATACAAACACTTCTCTCCCGTAGATATCGCTCTGCATCTCCATCCTGGTGTCCCTCACAGTGTTCTTCCTCGGTCTGGCCGAGATCATCCCGCCAACATCCCTGGCGATCCCTTTGCTCGGGAAGTATCTGCTATTCACTATGATCCTCGTGTCCCTCAGCGTGTGGGTCACTGTGTGCATTGTTAACGTGCATTTCAGGTAATTCGACTAGGCTAGCGCGATAGGCGAGCTAGGGCTGCCAATCGCTCGGTGAATTTAGCGATGCGTAACTGGATGTTGTAATTCGAATTGGCAACCCTAGGTCGATGGAGACGCGAGTCTCGGTGTGCTAGGGCGTAGCGGCTCCTGCAAAAGAGAAATGACTAGAATACGTCCGCCCAAACCCCATAGGTACGGGCGTTCACAGGTAATGTGTTTGTCGTAGATATCGTTAAGCATCTCGATTCTCGTCTCGTTGACGGTGTTCTTCCTCCTATTGGCCGAGATCATACCGCCCACCTCGCTCGCCATACCGCTCTTGGGGAAGTATTTGCTGTTCACGATGATACTGGTGTCCCTCAGCGTGTGGATGACTGTGTTGGTACTTAACGTGCACTTCAGG
Organism: Zerene cesonia; assembly: GCF_012273895.1. Taxonomy (NCBI): domain Eukaryota; kingdom Metazoa; phylum Arthropoda; class Insecta; order Lepidoptera; family Pieridae; genus Zerene; species Zerene cesonia. The sequence goes on along the minus strand of NC_052105.1, from coordinate 1,846,908 downwards.
TAAGTAATATACTAGTAGATAGAACTTTTTAACACGAACGTTTTGTAATAACCAATTTTCAGTACTAGTTTAAGAAGCACTTGCGTGATATCCCAATTTTTCATGATAATGCAATTTTACAGGATTTTAATACTTAGTTACGAGTCTATGATTAGTTCTAAATGTAAGCATCGTCTATTGTTATCTGCAAATATCCTCTGAATAGATGATATGGATGATATAGTTATTTTGCAAAGTTCGATTATAGTTATCAATATATAATTAGCACCGTTTAATTCGATCTGCCAATATATTTGGATACAGTCACGTCGACAAATTAAAATACACATAGAAAAATCATTTGCACAAACACACGGGACTGCAAAGCGATCTATGACCGAATAGCTTTTTCGAATTAGCTAGACAAACATTACGCATTTGACTTCATCCGTTACTGAAAGACCACAAATAATGCAACTAAAATGCCGAACGTAATATCTCCAGCACAGAATGTATCAGTACAAAGGCTTGCTACATAAATCTTACCCTATTGTACCATTGGTATGCGATAACTCGACAAAAGCATATAAATTATTACTCGCACCATGAGAGAATCGTTTATTGAATGCATGTGTTATGTTTATATTTATATGAGCTTCTGCACTTGCATTTGGTGCACTTCCATTTACGATTTTATAATCATGATCAAAGGAAGTGAGTTATTATATAAATTTTATACTAGGGAATGTTCGTTTATATCTTTCTATATTACCCACTTTTATAGGAAAATAAAATTTTCAACACGATGAGAAATGAATCGCGAAAATTGTTGTAAAGCATCGGTAAAACTTGAAAACGGCTTGACCAATTCGGCTTACGTTTTTGTTAAGGCACAAGAAAGGCTCTTGTGGATAGAAAAAAAAGTACCACGAGTGAAGCCGGGCGGTAGCTAATGTTTAATATTTATACATAGTTTACTATATTACTTTTTTACTAAGTTGATATTTACTCAAAGGTATTAAAATATCATATTGGAATTAAATCAACAGATTCAATTACAATAGTAGTTTGCTGTTGAAATGTAAAACGAGTTAATCGAAAAACATTTTCTAATTGAAAACCTGCGAATCGTTTTGCTACGGGAAAAAATCTACATTTGAAGCATTTTAACATTGAATAACATGCTATATTCAGTTTTCTGTATACAATTCAAAACAAATCCCGTTTGGCGTTGAAAATAAAAATTAATGAACACCATAAATTCGTGTAGTTGTACGCGGCTATGCAAATTGCTGCATAAATTCTAACGTCCACTGTTATTTTTATTTGGTTTGATTCTATCTGTGCGTGCTATTGTATTTACAGAAATTATTAGTTCCCGTACTTCCTAGGTACTGCTTGATATCGTAAAAGAATTATCTTTGCGTTCCTAATTTCAATAAAATACTCTCACTACGCTATTAAATAATAAAACTAAACTTTAATCAAATCATTTGATACATTACGTAATAAAAGCTATTAATAAGCGGCTTTATATACAACAAGAGAACCCAGTAACGGCGAGGAGTATTGTTAAAATGATAATAATTTCAGTGGCACATAATGTGCGTTAACGTCTTTTGTTATTGCGAAACATTACAACCCAATAATGTGCCTAACATGGCGACGGGAATAATGGCAGATTTTGTGATAGCAGCAATTATCACAGACATAATTTGTCGCAAACAGCTTAACGAGGTATTACGGTGCATTAACGTTGATGGTACGTTCATTGACCGGTTGGATGTGACGGGAAAATTGAATAATTATTGTATAAAATATAATGCTTTTGTGCTTTAGCTTTGAGGACCATTCGCCTTTGTTTATTGTATTATTTATGTGGCCAGTTAAAATTTAACTGCCATTATAAAACGTGCGCTTTGTGCTCATAATTGTGCAGATGTTATCGTTTTCCATAAATAGACGTAATCATTGGAAATATAGGTAGGATCATATGGAAAGGTCTGTTAGATAGCTGGATGCATGTTTGCATCCAAAGCACAAACACGGTTAATGACGCAATGATTACTGATATTTGGCACTTTAAGCACTACCCCTTCAAGTAGCGTTATGACAGTGATAAAATTGACTGTCTGTTGACATGTGATCGTAATTCCAAGGTCGCCATCGACGCATACAATGTCGCCGTGGATGAAGAAGGTGTTCCTGCAGTTCATGCCAAAGCTCCTCATGATGAGGCGGACCAAGTACTCGCTGCCGGATTACGATGATACGTTCGTATCTAACGGATACACCAATGAATTGGATATGAGGTGAGTGGTTTTGATGAGTGAATATAAGTTTTGAATATGTTTTTGCTCCATTTTAGACATTGTGATCAAGCTGTGATTTTCATATAATGATATAATTTCTATAATTTAACTTTATTGGACAAAGCAATTAACGTGATACAATTTTACATAGAAACGCATATGATTCATGAATTGTTATTGAACGTTTCGTTGATATAATGTTGGGAAATCATCACTACATAAAAATTGTATTACATAGTGTCTACATGCATAGTATTACTTCAGAAATAAATAAAATTTGTATTTTAAAAACCCTCAATATTACCGGGCCTCTTAAATTTTACATTTAAAATATTGTGTAGCATTTTTTAGTGAGGTTCTTCATTTAATACCCATATTAAGGGAGTTGTGAAAAGTAGAGACATAATGAGACAGCCGCCATCTTTGATCGATTTTCTTCAAACATAGCTAACAACCATCGCAAGGAAACGGCTTACAAATGAAAAAACCGCATCGAAATCAGTACATCTGTTTAATTTGAGAGTTACGGCACTATTATAACACTCCTCTTTTGGCCTTCTTGTTAATAATATATACGAGTACCTTACACATTTATCGAACTACAAAAAACCGAATTCTTAATTTTAATTACTTAACAAAACTGTAAAAAAAAATAATAATAGAACCCTGAACGAAGATACTGAAAAAATGTAATATTTAAGGGAACGTGAAATACCTCAAAGGCTCGTAGCCATGCGATTTCCGCAAAATCCGGTATTCGTGAGTTGCGCTAGATTAATCTGGTTTATACTGGCGGACATTAATTTACCGGCGCATCTCTGTATGTACGTGATAGTTTTCCATATCCTAAAGTGAATTGGTACTTGATAACTCTCGGATATTGTAATTTTGGGATAATTTTTGGTTGATATGCGAAACCAACCTAAATATTGTAGTTTATGAAAATTTTAAAAGGACTGCTTTAATTCAAACTTTGTAACATGTGTTTATATTTTCATGTGTTTATCTTATTATCTTGATTAGATGGATTAAAGAATTTCCTTACGGGTAGTCTGTATTTAAGTGTGTAAATCGAGTGAAAACTTAAGTTGATAGCGCGTCGATGATTTTTATTATTATAACTTTATTATGCGGTTCATACACTATTTGAGTTCCTTTTAAATTTATAAGGAATTGGCATCGTCCGGTGGTCGAATCCTCCTAGCCACTCATAGCTACGATCAACTTTACGTATCGCGAGTAAAATGCTATTCGAAAATATTTATTATCATATTATGAAGATATCTGTCGGATAAAATTAGTAACTATGTAGGTATGAAGATAAAAATGGTCCAATCTAGTTAAAGATACATCAATCAGACGTAATTTGTAACGCTTATAAAATATCTCACGCGATACGGCCATTCGTTCGCGAATTTAAAGCTCATATCTCTTTTCAGTGGCGCTTTCGTTTTGTTCCATAGAGTGGAATGTTGTGTTTCCACCGCTCGGATGTTTCGCGTTAATATCAACAAAGTTTCGTTTTAGCGATATTCGATTTTGAGCATAACATTTCAATTAATTGTTACTTTATTTTGTTAATACTCGCGGTTGTGTTTTCGAGTTGAAATTTCGATACAACTCGCTTTTTATTGATACTTATTTCGATTTACATTATTATTCCATTATTGGCATTTCTAATATTTAACGTTTTGTTTAGGGATTGTGTATAAAAGCTCTAATTAACTGTTACTTTATTTTGTTAATACTCGCGGTTGTGTTTTCGAGTTGAAATTTCGATACAACTCGCTTTTTATTGATACTTATTTCGATTTACATTATTATTCCATTATTGGCATTTCTAATATTTAACGTTTTGTTTAGGGATTGTGTATAAAAGCTCTAATAAAATCGATATAATTTTCATTGTTTGGTTTTCACTCGATTACATCGTTATTGACAATGTCTGACTGCGCTCCAATTCATTTTTATTTAATTTCGAACCGTGCAAAATTGTTTTCTGTATAATATTATATCCTTATTGGATCGTAAAACCCGTTTATTGGGTGAAGTGAAATGTAAAATATTTTACGAGTAAAACCGCGGTGCGTTGTTTACGCCCCGGGCAAATGGCTCGCGAATGAGCGATAATTTAGTCAATATTCTAAAATGCTATGCTATAATATATACAGTAAGTTAAGGATACACTGAGTACTTGAATAATGAAAATCTATTAACCGCTATTTCGGTAAAGTAAATTTGGTACATTTATAAATAGACCTTATAGGTACTGATATGTTATTAATTAGAAAGTGAATTAATAAATTGATCTACATCGGTGATATGAAGTGTGAACATTTAAATTTTTTATCGTGTTCAGATAAATTTCCATTTGAAGTCATTGGCACTATAACTACAGTGTTTTTTTACCCGTAGTCTATTTGCCTTTTTCACTTAATATGAGTACAGAGGACTTGAATAAATCCACTGCGCTGTGTCATTGCCTGTTAGAAGTGCGTAATAATATTGTTTACTTTGATTTGAAGCGAGACTAATTCAATAATGAAAAATATAAACTTGCTATATATCCAAAGCACTGACACGTACGCCTATAATTGTCATAGGAAGCAATTCGTGAGAATAGTTGTAAACGTTTCAAACACAACGTTGACTGACTGAAAGAACAAATCACTATTAAGGATAAATTGTCGTCATTGGGTGCAAATTATTTACGTTCAGTTTGTAACAAATAACCCACTGTGCCGTCACCTCTAAACTCATAGGAAAGTATTTTGCGTGTTCTCGCATTTATCAAACGGCGCACGTGACGCGAGCGCCTCTAATGTTCATATAATACGAGCCGGTATCGCTTGTCAGTCGATATGAAAAATATATAAGCTAATACTTGCCTCGTTTGGCAGCGGGTTTTAAATTAAAAAGATACTTTATTCTAGATACGTGCGTGATGTATATTTAACGACGAAGTGTTGTTATTGCCAGGTAAAATTTGGTTAGTGTTGGTTCAATTTTAAAATCTTCGTTTTGAGAAAATTTTGAAAGAATAGAAAAAATTTGATCACGAGGCAGGATTCGGACCTGCGTATCTTGCCTAACCGTAGCAACGCCTAGCCTCTCGGCCACCCGTGATCCTGCCAAAGTAATCGAATTTCTTCTACTCTTTCGGTTTCATGTGCCTAAGGGGCACCCCACGCCATCTATTGAGATGATTAAGAACCATCACAACCAATACGAAACATTATTTCAATGATTACAATATTGTATCGATGGAACGCGGCCTTTGTTAAATTTAATTTTTAGTTTTATAGCATTGAAATTTTGAAAGAAAGCATTTCAATGCTATAAAACTAAAAATTAAGAAAGAAAGAAAGAAACATTTATTTGACTCCACAATTAAAAAAAAATAAAAAAACAATAAACTTACAAAACAATACAATAATGAACACAAACAATCACAATAAAAAGCTTATACAAAAAAAAAAAAACAATTAAACAAAGAAAATAGAAATAAATATAAAAACAAGAAACATAAAGTGGAGCCAAATGGGGTAGCCACTCAGCCTACGCAGCAACGCAGTTGCCTCACTGATTTTCAGTGGCCCCCCTCTGTGACAGTTGGAGCGGCAGACGTATTCAAATCTTCGTTTTGTATAATCTATGGTAAAGTTTTATAACTATTACCCAATATACCTATATCACATTCGTACTTTTTGTAATATGGCAAAAAGGTGATTCCATTCTGAATATTGCGAAGTGTTTGTATACTCTATTATACAAAGCGAAAACTGCGCTTATACATGAAAGACATATATGTATGTATATCACGTTTTGGAAATAAAGACGTCACTACTAACATTATGAATGCGAAAGTAACTCCATCTCTATCTTCTTCACAACTGAGCCGATTTTTTCCTTTTTCCATTGATGGATGCAACCGCTGGCGAAAAGCTAGTTACCCGTATGTGTACTTAAAAAACGACATTAATTGAGTATAACGTTATCCAGTAGGGACAGTCTGACGGACGCGTTTTCCAACGGCAAGGGCGATGATGGTGACTACCGGAAGTCTCCTGGACCTGAAGACGATATGCTCGGAGCTGGAGCGCAGCAGCGACCTTCAGGTATACACACACACACTCACACACATTCAGAGCAACTCAAATTCAAACTTAAAAATCATTCCTTAATTAAAACTGCTTAGTCCTTTTAAATCCTCACAACTAACGACTCAAAACACATTCATATCTTATTTCTTTACATAGCTGCATGCGCATATAAACGACCACCTCGTTTGTGTAGTCGGTTAAAAATATAATTGTAATATAGTTACGGAATCTGAGAACATGTTGCCCCGCCACCTCTCGCCCGAAGTGGCGGCCGCGTTGCAGAGCGTCCGCTTCATAGCTCAGCACATTAAGGACGCGGACAAGGATAATGAGGTAATTTGATAGCTTTTTTTTTCTTTAGAAATGGTTTAAACTACTTGTTGTTTTGTGTCATCAAATTTATGCCAGTTTTTCACGATATGAATGGTTTTAAGTATTGAGATATTACGTGAACTATTTTATTTCTTTTTTACTCCTATGTTTTATGTAATAATTGAATAAATAGGATTTATTAGTACGATTTTAATGACGCTGTAGGATACCCTTTTCGAGTAAATAAATATTTGAAATCACTCGTATCCTATTTCCCAAAATTTCCTTTTTATTCCACGTTTATTTATTAACGGTACAAACTTTTAATTACAAAACTTCAAACATTTTTAACGATAGCCGAATCGAGTTCCAACAAACAAATTGGTCATTAACAAATCCTTAGAATCGGGGCAATTACATTTATCTTGTTAATCCTAGATATAACTTAAGTATAGGTTAAGTTATAAACTTGTGGCAGCGGCCTACTTTCCCTCTGATAACTTTAAATTACATCGCTTCTTTATAAATAGGTTAGCTTTGAGGGATGTTTTGCTATTTTCAAATTGTTTTTCGTTACGAAAATGCTGGTATTACTTTGATTTAAATAAAAGTCATGTTTTGACCTTTGGTTTTAGGTTATTGTTTAACCTTTGGGAATCAAAGATTGTTATAGCACAATATTTCGTTCATTATAAATGAATTAATGACTTGTTTTACTAATGAACCTTATTGTACACTAGCGATCCGCTCCGGCTTCACCCGTGGTACAAATATAGCCTTCGTTAATAAATGGGCTAACACTGAAAGAACCTTTCAAATCGGACAAGTAGTTCTTGAGATTAGTGCGTTCAAACAAACAGCTTTAAAATATTAGTTTAGATTAATATGACAAGGAATAAAGCAAGCTGTCTTATTCTTACAAGCGATATCTATCAAGCAACCTAGTGTGTGTGTGTGTGTTTAGTGCTTTTTTACCGGAGGACTGTGTTTTTTTTCTCAACCCTCTTAGTTCATTCCTTGATTCCCGTCGTCAATTATTTCCGTAGACCTTAAAATCGAGCAACCCATTTGCAGAGGCCCTTTATTTGCAAATGTTCATGAGCGGTGATCGCTTACCTTACGGTGAACCAGCTGGGTTACCCTCTCTACCCAAAAAAAGAAATACACAATACCAAAGAATATTTCATAATAGTTCATACTTATATTGAAAAAATCACATAACAAACTTAATTAAAAAAAACTTATGTACCTTCCTATGTACACAAAATAATGAGTTTAATTTGTTCTCATAACAATTTTGTACCCAAGTTATAGAACAAAATTTTCATTCTCCGTAGCTCAACTATTCTTTGAGTTAGCCTGCACAATTCCATGAATGCAAACTTAAAAAATAAACCCAACTTACAACAAGCACTTACTAGAGTTTGCTTACTTAGCATGACGTGGGTTTGAGTTGTACGTAGGAATGTTCAAAACTTAGTTTTAACTCTTGACAAGCTCGCGTTTGAATCGAAAGTGATTTAACGAAGTTCGACTCGCCCGTTTTTGTTTTAATTGGTGTTGTAATTTTTTTTTTGATTGCGAATTTCACAGTTCATCCGTGTTAAATTACACATAACTATTAACCCTACTAGTAGTATTATAAATGCAAAAGTTTGTAAGGATGTGTGTGAGTTTGTTGCTCTTTAACGCAAAAACTACTGAACCGATTGCAATGATATTTGGTACGTAGACAGCTGGACAACTGGAATAACATATAGGCAACCTTTTTCCCGATATTCCTACGGGATACGGACTTACGCGGGTGAAACCGCGGGGCGCAGCTAGTTACACATAATTATAAGTGATGTGCACTTGTTGATTTCAAACGTCATAATACCCAAGAATGCGTTTTTTTATTTGCAATAGTTTTGCGAAAAATATATATTAAAATCCTTTTGTATACCTGATATGAAAGATATACTTATAATATATTTATTAAAGTCGATTATTTATATTCATTAAGTCGATTATTTTACCATTTAAACATTCTTTCACCAATAGGTAACCACGTGGTTGTGCTATAGGCTATAATATATTTTGTTTTTTATCCCGGGTCAACCCGGACGGAGCAGGCACGAGCGCCTATGACTGTGTACACAGTCATAATCTCCATGCATCTGCCAAAATCTGTAAATAAAATCAAAAACTACCCTCATCTTAAAAATAATTATGACCATAAATAGTTTTCTAATACTAACTTTATCGCAATCTCCCGCCTGTTCTGTACAAATATTAATACACGTCGAACATTGTTGGTTTACTCGTTGAAATAAAAATGAAACACTTCAATAAATCCTTTCACATCGACAATCAGCCAGCAATATCAACATCTACGACAATGTTTGCTCGCAACATTTGCGAAACATTTCAAACAACGAGATTTCCTCTGCACCTCCTCTATTGACTTCGCTTTATTCTAATGTTCGTTTTTTCATCCAAATTGCGGATCGAACTTTCTAGATTGGCATTTGAAAGATTGGGGTTTCGTTCGGGATTCTTTGTTAATTTGAGATAACTTTTTCTTAACATTTTTATTATAGATAGAGAGAGTTGTGTTTATTCTGTGTCCTTTTCGGATTTTGTATTTTTATTTGTATCGTCTTTGAAACAAAATACTATACGATTTGAGTACTTTATGTACTTTGTAAATGTAAAAAATAATAGGCCATTAGAATTCGATCGAGGCGAAGGTTTTGGTGTCTATAAGTTAAAATTTTTAATTGTGGCTTGAAAAATGTCGTGTATTAAGTTCATAATTGTCTTATGAGTTGTCTATCCACATTATAATAAATAGGGTGAATGATAAAGTTGCGTAATAGATAAATACAATACTAACCTGCGTGGTTAATAAGAAAACATTAACGTAAATCCGCTTTAATGCAAAGCAAAACTAAAGACTTATCAATAATAAAATTATGGAGATTCATTCAAATTTACGCTATTATTTCGAGAAAATCCTGTGGTTTCTCAATGAAAGTTTGCGCAAAGAGATTAAACAAGGATAACAATTAAATCTGCATTTAATTTCAAACTAAACAAACCCCCATTTACGTTAGCGTTAACTGCACTATGGGTTTGCGATTTTTCCATTTTTCTTTTACATTCGGAGAACACATTTCTTCTTTTTGATATAGGCATCTTTTTCTTTATTTATAATTAAATAAATAGTTGTTTGCTAATCGTATTTATTGTTAAGAAAAATTCATACACAATTCGGTTTTCGTATTCATGTTTCTTAGATGGATAAAGCACAGGGCGAGCGTAGTTTCATCATGAATTCGTTAAATTTAATCCTCACCAACGCTGAACAATATAATTAAGAATAGTTATATTTCTTTTGGCAAAATACTTTCATAACAGAAAACACGTGGCTTAAATAGCACAGCACAAACTTAATTAAAACATTCCGTGCTGTAATTACGTGAAGTCGGATTCAACATCATATATTTTACTGAATACTGAATATTAACAGTTGTATCAATTACTTGCGTCAAGTTATAATTAGTTTTCTTAAGGGGTTTTTCGAATTCTACACACACTAATATATTTTTATTCTTATTTCTGTGTGAAACAAAGTCACAGGCCACTTTATTTAGAAATTCTTAATACAGGTACTAAGAATATAAAAAGTAGCAATATATATTATCATTACAATCAGTAAAAATTCCTTGCCTTCTATTTACATATTAATTACTAGCACCTTTGCCTTTCTATCGAACCTCGTTAATATTTATATAAGACATAATATTAAGCTAGACCACGATTATGACAAACAAAGGTTACGACATTGGACAAAAAAGTGTATTTAATATTCGCGCGAACAAAGTCGCCATTATGGAATAAATTATGTTCCACCACTCTATCTTAATTAAAGTATTCCACGGTTAAGGTAATAAAATTCGATTCGGGATTTCGTTCAATATTCAAGAGGCATTAGGGGATAGGAATAGATCGCGTCATCTCATTGTTAATATCACCAGTTAATACCCATAAAGCATTTTGACGGAATTCCAATTTATTTGTTGGGACGTTGTTTACAGAAATACAGCAGTAAAGTATGTAATACAATCTTGATTGAGTCTACATTATTGTGGCAAAATTCCCCGCTTTAGAATAGAAGAAAACGAAATGGGACTAATTTCAGTTTGTCTTCAAAAGTAAAATAAATATGTACCCATTATAAGCAACAAGCGATACGTATTCAAGCTTAAACATTTCAACAAATAGTCTTTAAAAATAATAAAGATTTTCATATCTATTTAAAAGAGTTTAATACTATATTGTCGCATACATCCTACTAATATTATAAATGCGAAAGTTGTAAGGATGTGTGTATGTTTGTTACTCTTTCGCACAAAAACTACTGAACCGATTGCAATTAAATTTAGTACGTAGTAAACTGGACAACTGGAATAACACACAGGCAACTTTTTATCCCAATAACCGTACGGGATACGGACTTACGCGGGTGAAACCGCGGGGCGCAGCTAGTAATACATATAGACTAAAACTGAGACACGATGTGTTATATCGACTTATTTTCGTTTATCCTCTTATTAATTCGTAGTTCTCAATAATTCGTAGTTCAGTTGTACATAAATGTACATTCTTGATACAATCTAAAGATGAATCAATTTCTAAATAGCTCAAGACAAAAACATCGTTTTAAAACGACTCATTCACACTTCAATTGAGGCGAGCTCAATTATATTGCGTGAACGTCACAATTTGCGGGCTTATGAAATCAGCAAACGCGAACGAATTGTCCCCAGAGCGTGCGCTGTAATGAACGAATGAATGTTTTATCAAACCCACACAACGGCACGTGTCACATGAATGAGTAAACATTGGGTCTCGCCCACGCGAAGGCATTGAATTTACCCTGGAGTTCTTATAACTAGCCGTTATTTGTGTTAGACCACGTTCGCAAATTATGTCTTCTGTGGAGAGATTGTTTAATTATCAGCTGGTAGATAAATATGTTGTATTTCAATAATTAATAAGACTTCCGTAAAAGTGAAATTAAATTTGGAATGTAAACAACTAACGGTTTTGCTTGAATATTGTAGTAACTGTAAAGTATGACGATTCACTTATAGCTTGAAAGGTGAGAATTTCATTTATTCCCCAACACGAATATGCCAATACAGCAATCTCGCTCTGCTCTAATTCCGAAATCGTAATTAAATTCGAAGTTGGAATCTGTAGCTAAATCAATGAAAAAGTCGCTGAATCCAATTTCCCTATGGGAACAATTTATAGAACCAACACGGCACACTCCATTAACATTATTAATACTGTTAACAAATTACTTGCCTCTATACGTTCGATCACTAGGAATGGCAGAATGGCACTGGGTTATGACCTCTGCTATACTGACAATTATGACGTAAATGAGAAATGTTTTAGTTATTTTTTTTACAGTTTGCAGTTTGTTTAACAGTTATTGTTCTCTAAAGATCCACTTAAATTGCGTAGTAGTTGGCATCTAAATGAACAGTAAACTTATGTAATATTTTATATGATTTAGCTATTACAAACATTATTTTAATAACGAATAATACATTCATCTCTGGTTTCTAATACAATCAACCAAATCTAGATAATATTCATGTCAAAAATTTACAAAATAAGGAAGTTAGACTCAGAAACGAATATATCCCTTTCCGAATCTGAAATGATATTTATTTTTTATTTTGTCAAAGCAAAGTTGTCAGTTGTCTACTTTAATCAAAGTTACAAGACTTGAACGCTACTTTAACTTGCAAATTAGTTTAAACGTAAATAACTCTTTAAGTTTTTTAACTCGATCCTTTAAAACGACAACTTCGCCTTTAATTTCTTAGGAAATAGCAGTGCATAACTTCGAACACGGTTTACAGCTTTAATGGCGTTGTTTAAAGTTTTAAGCTTGTTTATTACGTGACTATCTTTAACGTTAATTTTAATCCTTTGCCATACTGAATACGACGCTCGTACAAATTTGTGGGGGTTTCGCGAAGTTTCGAACTAATTAGTACTCTATACAGTTAGAGTACAATGTTGTATCGAGTTATTTCATTTTGTCAATATTTTGTTAATGAATAATAAATTGATCAAAGTACGTTATGTAGTAGATATAAACATCGAGTACAAACATCAAAAACAGAACGGCAAATACAAGACCGTCCTAATTAGCATTTATAAGAGCTACCCTAGAACAAATCTTAATAAATCTCAAAGCAATCCCGGCGAATGTAATTAGTCAATCTCATTAGTGGTAACGAGACGAAATCAGCACATTTAAATTGCGGTCATCCATAGCGTTCCCGCAGGAGGTGTAGTCGTGTTATGTGCCCTGTGGGACACCTAGCGTGTCCAGCTCTAATGCTAGCTCGAGATATCTTTAGATTTTTCCTTACGTTCCAATTTGCTGTTTCTTAAGAAAGTTTCTAGAAGCGTAGTAAATACGGGTTAGATTTATTAAAGTTCAACAAGTTGAAACATTAATATGGCGTAGCTCTATCGTATTTTCTGTACACTGCATTATAAATAAATCAAGAAATTTTCATTGTAAGGAAAATTTTAAATTTAAATTAGGGACTGTACTTTCGAAATACATAGCGGGCTTACTATAATTGTAATCAGATTCATTGTGATAAGATATTCTGATAATTATGCCTGTGTATATTTAGAATCAGCATTGACTAGTACAAGTAAAACATAATTATTTTAGAGAGATCAGAAGAAACGCACAATATTTGGAATTTTAGAATATTTAATAAAAACGAAATGTATAATAGACTAGCGGTCAGCCCCGGCTTCGCCCGTGGTACATCTACACCCAGATCCTGCTAAGATTATAAACGTGAAAGTTTTTAGGTATGGATGAATATATGGATGTTTGTAAGGTTCTCTTTCACGCGAAAGCAGTTTATCGACGCCCACTTCGCAACGGGCCGTGCAGCAGAAATCGTAATATTTTAATTTCACCACAACTTCAAAACTAAACGTCCAATTTTAATAATTCAAAGACCAAATAGTATCAACATAAACTGTACTTATTTATGAAATAATTTATTTTGATAAGGACTAATAGCGTGAGTAAAATAAACGCGTTTAAATGTAGTCCAAAAAAAAATTCAAGATTTTTAAATAAAAATTTGGTTATTGTGCCTCACTCGACATAGATAGGTATAGTGTGTCGCGGACTTTTTTGTAGATATTTATAAGATCTACAATTAATTCTAACATTTTATGGTTCTATCTTTTGTAGTTTAGGCAGCGTACGCAAAATAAGTAACTTCATTGGATGATTTTATTCAGTTAATCGAAAATATCTTACGGAACCCTATTTTTTTCCAAAATAAAATATAGCCTATGTTACTCGTGGATAATGTAGCTTTCGAATGGTGAAAGAATTTTTAAAATCGGTCCAGTAGTTTTTGAGCCTATTCATTACAACCAAACAAACAAACAAGCAAAGTTTTCCTCTTTATAATATTAAGTAATAAGTAATAGATATAGAAGAGGAATTATGCATGTGTGTAAATTGATCTACAGCATGATATTGTATTTAATAATAATATTAATAATGAAATGGATGCATTAAAGTCATCTTTATATATAAACCTACTAATTGTATATAATATCATTGCATATAAAGTACATAAGAGCCTACATTCGAGATTCTAAAGTATACGCATGCCTCAACACATTTCCCAACACTGTATAATTCAATGATTAAACTTTCAAATGTATAATGGCTGTATTATTTATTTGTGAATTGAATTCCATCACTTTCTGGAAACAAATTAACAAATTTGTCTTGCTTCATTACGTAATTGCCACCAATAAAAGTTCGAATACTCCAACTCTATTATAAACCTAATGTGTTTATTTATTTAAAGAAAAGCTTACCAACTAGATACATAATTTCTTGTTAAAACTATTAAAACATACATCAATACATTAGTACGTATGTATCTTAATTATATTAAAACTGTCTTACTGTTTTCCTAATGGTTTCGTACAGACTAAAACTTGCACTTAGCCAGTTGCTTTCAAACAGTCTCGAAATTCAGAAACGCGTGAAGTAGTATAATCGGCTCAAAATTTGTATTTGCGGCCAAAATCTAAAACGCTGCGCTACGCACTGAAATTCAAGTTAACCGAGACAGCTTTGCGATGCTTTATGGTTGCATTAACTGTCTAGCAATAACTATGTTTAGTTCTCGAATCTGAGATAGGAGATTCTCTGAAAAGATCCAGATCATATATACTTGAACGTAATTATATTGACATAGACGATAAAAATATCTGTAGTAGACTCTGTTATGACTGTGAGAATTTGATTTAAATACCTGGATAAATTACAGTGAACAAGAAATGAAATTCTAAAACAAGTATTGACGAGAGCCAATAGAGAGGTTTTATTGAAGACTTTTCTAACTGAACTTAACTATCATCATTCTCGGACCGGTTAAGCAGCCGAGAATAACTTGTAAAAACTTTTCTTTGCTCTTACAATAGCGTCCTTTGTAGAGAATTGAAAACTTCAACAACTCGAGGATATTAGACGTAGAATGAATTCGTTATTTATGTATTTATGAAGTTATTATAAGAGCGACCCGCCTTTAGAACCAGACAAAAGCATGTAGGCACAGTTTGTTACAAAGTTTTAAAGGATATAATAGCCTTTCATGAAGGAAAATCTAAAATTATTTTTCTCCTCTATAGTAGAATTTTAACTTTGTTTAATGTACGAAGAAATGCGTTTGCTTCCTCGTTATTGAGTCTCTATGAAACTGCATACAAAAGGAATTCTTTACAGTATTTCTGTTTTGTTCTCCCTTAGCATCTTATATCGTGATTTAGGAATAAATGTGAAATATGCTCTAAGCTTTTTTTTATATAATAGACATTTCGGTTTGGTAAAATCTGCAAATGTTTTTGAAATAATTGATGGAAGGACTTAAATGGATACTTAGCACTAATGATATGTCAACATTGACATCTTTTGTGGATTGGGTTCTAACGATTCAATTAAAATATTGTTTCAAGCTTTCTTAAACGCTTTATATTTAGCGGCATTTTCTAAATTTTCTCTATTGAATTAATATATTAATATATTTATTATTAAATAAAATCGTGTTAGTTACTCCACTGATATCTTAGGATTGAAGAACAATTTATAAAATTTATGTTTTTAGTCTGTTCAATTTATCTCCATTGACATTAGTATAATAACTGTTAAAATTAGAAAAACTTGCGCAAAAAATGCCTAATATAATGGATATAGCCGGGGCGAGCTAATTATTTACAAAGCGCTTATAAAACGGCCGGTGGTGCTACCAACAAAATAATACATAATTCCTAAAGAAACTTGGGAAAATGTAAAACAATTACGGCTCGTCAATTGTCGCGGGAATAGTGTTCTTTACCCAACCTAATTCGAAAGAGCTTTTAAACTGGGGCGGATCGATTTTTTTACAAGGACAACGGTGATGGCGAACTGAATTGTTATTCCGAACACGTTTTTAAGTCTCGTAGATAACCGCTGTTCATTTTTGAAATGGCTATATAAATAGCACCCTCCGGGCGAATAAATTTTAAAACCATCAGTGGATTAGTAAAGAATTCTCGATCAGAATTGCGAGCTTATGGAAGATTTAGTTGTGCTTTTTTTGTTTCTACAGTTTACTTTCTCTCCTTGATAATGACGCTTCAATTATTAATTTTTTTCATTTTACTGGATTTAATATCATTGTCTCGAAAATAGATTATCTTATTGTGTGAATTTACTGTTTTTAATTTTAATTCTAATGTTATGTTTGTATGTAATGTTAATACATCATTGTTATGTTTGTTTCGGTAAGACGATTTAATTTTGGTTAAATTAAACAATCCGCGCTACAAATTTTAAATGTTAATATTTAACTCATTTAAAATCTAACGCT
Source organism: Zerene cesonia (assembly GCF_012273895.1). NCBI lineage: Eukaryota > Metazoa > Arthropoda > Insecta > Lepidoptera > Pieridae > Zerene > Zerene cesonia. The sequence goes on along the minus strand of NC_052105.1, from coordinate 1,830,222 downwards.
GGCCAAGCTATTTATTTCCATCAATACCAAAGATCTGACATTTTAAGAATGAACTTTTCAGTTTGTTTGCCACTTTTCCCTCTATATTAATGGTGGTTATTCTTATCTCCGTTATCGGAAGTAGCTTATAAATGATGTCAAGGTTTTTTGCAATGTCTATAGATGTATTTAATATATATATTTAATACTTCAGCGCTGGCAGAGATAACATGAATTTTGTATATGTATTTATTTTAAATTGTATGTTCAGATTAACGCTAAACGAGACACAATAGTGTTATGAAAAATCAAGTATTATATTCTTCTAAATACGTCATTCCCCATGTATATCCAACAATAGCAAAATACATAAACATTATAGTTTTTTATTTGTAGATTATATATAAACTGAGTATTATTTAAAGCCACCGATATATTCTGCAGATAATTCTCTCAGAACTCAGTATATATTTAAACACAGGCCTACTGCCTACTTGTATAAGGGACCCAATTAACTGCTCGCCCTCAATAAACTGCTGAATATAGTAAAAACAACCCTTTGCTTTTCTGCGTGACCTCAAAATGAAGCGGCGATGAACCTTAAAAACATGCTTTTGCAGACATACGCCCTACTTAATTGAGCTTTTCTACTTCACAGATAAGTTAAAACTATTGAAATATAAAATGTCGTTCAAAACTGAATATTGTAAAATGTTCCCATTAAATATTCCATTATCAGCATCGGCACAAAATAATCTATTCAAAACGTCTACGTTCATTTCAGTTGATTGCTTTTTCAAACACCATTCCCATGAGTTGGATATCGGGGTAAACACGGATTCCCATTCCTAGGCACTAACAGTATTTGAGGCGGATTTCCCTCATATTATACCCACAAACCTAACAAACTGTTTCGAACGTCCAATGGAATTTCAACATTATTTGAATAGAAATAAAATATATATTCCCGTGTTCCTAAACGACAGAATGGATTTTAGGGCTTAGGAATCGTAAAGGAATGGCGAAGTTTCTAGAAAAATGTAAGACCTCGAAGCTGTATTTCTTATTATCTGATTGTAAGAAGTTGAAGCTAGTTTGTGTGCGGTTCTGAGGGAAAATTTTATGTCCGCGATCTTGTATTCAATTTCGCAAGGTATTGGAATTTTTATTATACGTTTTACATCTTAAATCGGGATGTTACAAATGTTTACTTATAAATAATTGATATGAACCGAATATCTATAATATCTACAATTGAAAGAGCAAAACTGTAATACGCATTTCCTATTAGACTGTATGGGAAATGGTGAAAGCAAAAAAATTGTCATATCAGTAGTCATAGCTTTTACCCAACGGTTTTATCTATATTACTTTTAATCAAGGTTTTTGTATCGTTGCGTATCATTTTTATAAAGTGTCGACTTTCTGAAACTTAACTATTTAACACCACGTCTTTACTTATAAAGTCGCGAGTTCGTATAAAAGTCATAATCGATAGGGTGAATTCAATAAGCTACACCTATTAATGTTTATGCGAATTTCATATCCTTTGAGTATATTAAACATCATAAAACTCGAAAGTGTCTCCGAGGCATAGAAGCCATTATGAGATGTGCGGTAAGGGCGGATATTGAATTTCGCTCCACTCCCAAACCACTTTAACAAGTGGATCGGCATATTGGTCCCAAGGAGTGCATTGCTATTGGAAAATACTTAAAAACGTGACAATATTATGCATTTCGAAACCTTGGAAATCGATTCTTCTGGAAAGATTTTCATTCACCAATATAAACAATGCGGCTACTTCAACCCTCAGTGAAGTAAGATTACGTTTTCAGGGCTTTGTTTTTGTATGGTCAGCGCCTTGGGCGTTCTGTAATAGATTTTCAATCTATGTTTTTATTTGAAAGGTTTGATGTTGATCACGTTTTTCTAAATTTTAATATACAAATTTCTGTATGCCATATGAGAAAGTTTACGAGCACATCAAACTGTAAATTTACATTGTTAACACGTGGTGAATATTAAAATTTAATCTCGCAATAAAACGCGGCGGGGTATAAAAATTCAGAACATTCTTCTAAAGTGCATCAGTTGCACTCTTGAAATGCCTTGTGGGAAGCTATTCATTTTATATGCGCTACTTACTTCAATATTTTAGCACATTGATCTGTTTCTTAGATTTATTGGCTGCTTATTGGATTAAAGTTTCTTGAACTATATGTTCAATTGAAATTGAAGATTAATATTAATTCGATTTTACCACCTATGACATATAGAGTTGTTTTCGTTTTTCTTTCTCATGAAACAAAATAAATCCAACGGTACTTTCGTAGCGTTAAATCGTCCATGGAACTATCGATTTACCCATTGCAGGTCTGCTTCAATGTTTAATCCCATGTTTTTTATAACTACGCTCTAACGTAGATCGGCAGAATGATTTAAAAAAAAAACATTTTTTCGTTGAAGAATATGTATTTGTTTACTTGTCATTTTAACGCACATAATATGACATAAATACTCGTGCAAAAATTTAATTGAAATCGCCCATACAAGTTTATCTTTAAACTTTTAATACGGTTTATGGTTGCACGAAATATATCAATACTTGCATTAATATTTCGCTTAACCAAAATCCGTGTGAACATATCGAAATAATTAAATTCATACAAACATTGTTTAAATTTACATTACGTGCTAGATAATTTAAGGATTAATCGAATTGGTTCACTGCGATACCGTTGTTTACGTATTGAATGTAATTTAATATTGTAGTAATAGCGTATCTAATGCAAACAATGGCATTTTCATCTGATTAACATTGAATTGTTGCTGTGTAAATGTGATATGAGGTGTGGAAATTATGTTTTGGCCGCAGGCCTGGTCGGGTGTTATGTAGACACGAAAGAGGAATGTTTCAATTCTATAACGTTACTTCGAAAATTTAGAACAGCATGATTTATTTCGTTTTAGAATAGAAAAAATTATTGTTAAATAATTTAATATTGTAGTAATAGCGTATCTAATGCAAACAATGGCATTTTCATCTGATTAACATTGAATTGTTGCTGTGTAAATGTGATATGAGGTGTGGAAATTATGTTTTGGCCGCAGGCCTGGTCGGGTGTTATGTAGACACGAAAGAGGAATGTTTCAATTCTATAACGTTACTTCGAAAATTTAGAACAGCATGATTTATTTCGTTTTAGAATAGAAGAAATTATTGTTAAATATAGAATAGGTAATTTATTTTAAGTTTCAAGAAAGTCACGCTTTCTAAAAACCCAAAACCAAAATCTAACAAATCCGTATACAATAAATAAATAAACAAAGAAATCAACAAAAAAAAAAAAGAAATTAATAACTCCGCATAATAAAATTTTACTAAGGAAATGCATATTTACTGGGTTAATTTCCATAATCCATTCCATTCAATCCATTATGATAATACGTTATAGCGTCGGAAGTGTAGTAACATCATTCCATTATAATGCTATCCAAAAACATTACCGAGCAGTGCTTGTAAAGGAGTGTTCTCAAATCCCTTGAGCGCTGGCTCGTAGTGATTTCAGCTAACATTGGCTCGTTGACTACAACTTTGACCTACTGAGTATTCCAGACGGAATACAAGTGGCATTAATTTATACTGTGGCTAGCTTTACTGTAAATAAATTAGTAGAAGCTAATGCACACTTTTAACGCGCCGAGTGAGAGTTATGAATGGGGATTTATTTAATTTTTTAATAGAATTCTTTCAGTGCATTAGTTGTGTAAGCTCCTTTTAGGTGGCTGGTGAAACTCTTCTTCAAAGGAATTACAAATATAGTTAGTTACATGTATATTTTTTAATCCACTCTCTGAGGAAAATATAGCATTGGTTCTGTCTTGATTTGTGTACCTATTAAGTAGGGATATAGTCCTGATCTATTTTTAGCTAGATAAAATTATTGTTTATTTATATAATTGCTATAAGAAAATGCATGTAAATTGTTGTTACTTTTCTTTAGCAATAGTTAATAATAAGATTTAATTAAAACTATTTTCTAATATTCGTTGTTAATCGCATTGACGAACATGGAATATTAAAAAAAAAATACACACTGAAATCTCACAAAAAATATACTTCTAAAAACGAATATTTCTTTCACAAAACGAACAAATTTGACGGTTGCAAAAATTGCGTCTGAATAAACAAATCGAATTTACTTTAAAGGTAATATAATAATAGTTCTCTTGTTTCGAAACTTTATTAGTTTTCGTAGGATGCAAAAAGTGCGGTAACGAGCTATGTCGAGCCGGAGTTCGCTTTGTAGAATCTCGTTATGAACTACAATACTTTTATAGAATTCGCATTTACTTCACCGACCGTCGTAGAAGAAATGCCATTTTGCATTGATACGATATTAAGTATGATAACCGCGAACCTCACTACGTTCACGATTTCACTTTTAGTTTTTCGAAATAGCCGAATTGTATTCAGAAATTGAGCGTGTTTACTCATAATAAAATTGTTTCGTTATTCGTTACTAACACTATAACACACACATGAGTTACTTAGTCATAATAAATTAAAATTAAGTAGCAGTTGTTCTAACATAAATAAATACATTTTTATATACATAAACTGTACAAATCAGACACACTATAGTTTCATCGTAAAATAACTTATTTTAAATATCTTGTCATTATTCTTAAACGGATCTTTCTTACACTGTAGAGTTTGATAATATAACGTGAAACTGTGTCTGACACATTGCCAGGGATATCAATTGAGTTACCGGCCAGTTCTTTCCGTACTTCGCAGTAAAAAGTCATGTTTTAGTCGTTCGTAGATGCTCGTATATACTAGAGAAATGAAGGTTTTCCACTCTATATTCTCAAATACGTTTTATATTCTGTGTTTCTCTATTTTTGCATAGTTCAATATAAAATAGATGGAAGATATATTTTAAAATCGAAGATTCACTATAAGCCATAGAGTATAGAACAAAGCCTCATAAGTTTAACATGTATGTATTACGTAGCAATTTTCAAAAGCCCTTCCAAACTACGCGCGCAATAACAACAAAGTCCTTTAGTTTTCATCAGCGTTACATTATCGCTAGCCTCTTAATCTACATCAGGAAATTACGCCATAATACGCTTCCTTTCATTACTAAAGCACAAAACCCATTGGAGACGGGAAATAATGAAAAAATGCCTTACATTTTGTAGCTAAAGGGTTCAATTAGATGCTTTGAAAACAAGTGAATAAACCAGGACAATGAAATGAACTCCTTAGCATAATTGGACACGATTCAATAAGGGATTCAATTATTGAAGTTAACTAAGAATTTATATTGGATAAAAATATTAAAAGCATCCTCAAAATTGCATTTACTTTATTATTATTACAATGCAAATTCAATACATGAAAAAAATACTTTATATATACAAAAAATTACATGACAGTGCCCGATCCCGCTATTCATAATAATAATCAATAAAAAAATTTATAAATTTGTGTTTCGTCGCTTTATTTGCTAACGTCAGAATAATTTATATGCGATGAATGACAAAAGACAACCATCCGTATAGCAAAATTAACACGCGTGAAGCGTATTAAGACAAGATACATTCATAATTGTTTGTTGGTCTATTGATTCCTTTTACATCGTAAAGGTCCATCCTATACAGGGTGGGTAGTCGCGCTGATAGCTAAACCATTGATGGGTGAAGATGTGAACCAAAGTTGTCTACACTTAGAGTTGTGACCCTTTTGTTTGGAACTATTGATTGGCATAGCTGGCGGATACATGGGAGGTTTAATAAAATTATTTGCAATCAAGGCTGTGCGGCTGTGTAGTTTGATTTTGAAGGGACTAGTCTGATTTGGAGCTTACCTCCGAAGGCTAGAAGGCTATCGAAATCCTATTGATAAAAGGTGGAAGTTACGCATTTAATAATATAAATAGTATTAAATTGCTAGTATTTAATCATACTAAATTAATCGATTATGATAAAATTGTAAACTCTGTATCCTTTTATATCAGAGAAGACTTAAATTTACATTTCATTAATGTTTAATTTTGTATTTAGTTACTATTGTTCTTAAGTTTTATGTCTCAAAAATATTTATTACCTATAGCCACTACTTATTGTCACACCATTTAACTCTTCACAGGTGGTCGAGGACTGGAAATTCATGTCAATGGTTCTGGACAGGTTTTTCCTATGGTTGTTTACGATCGCGTGTTTTGTCGGTACATTTGGTATTATATTCCAGTCACCTTCTCTGTACGACACTCGCGTTCCTGTCGATCAGGAATTGTCTTCTATACCGATGCGAAAGAATAACTTCTATTATCCTAAAGATATTGAAACTATTGGTATTGTGTAAAAGGTTTATAAGGAACTGTGGGTGGCTTAATTATTACAGACAGTATTTATGATTTTCCAATGGGTAATTTTGCATTTTTTGCAATTAAACAATATGTATTTCCGTATACTGTATTTCATATGTTATCGCACCACATCGCATTCGCATTTTAAACTAACTTTAGTTTTCTTTTAAATTAGTTTAAGATGCGAATTAATTTGAACTTAGTTTCCATGATTTCTCTTACGTGTGGATGGAAATTCATTCAATTCCAATCCAAAATTTATAAGTGTGAAAACGTACAGATAAGCGCACAAATAGAGTTAGTTACTCTTACGTAAAATAAGTATGTGCATTGCATAAAACTTTTTGCTATCTATATAAACTCTAGATATACTTAAATAAAGTCTGCCCTTATAATTTGGCCACCTAAATATATATTTTAATGGTATAAAAAAAAAAATGTAATTATAAGAGAAATTATACATTATTGGGAAAATTTTGTTTAATAGTAAATAAGATTAGTTAGGTATTTATAAGGGAAAATTGTTTATGGCGACCTGGCGTTCAAATATTGTAGAAATTTAGTATTATACAACTAAATATAAGAATTTTGGCATTTAAATCTAGCCATACAATCTGGTAATGCGTACAATGTTTTTGATAGATATTTTTTATTTTGGAATTGCTCTAACACTATTTAATAAATATAGCCTGCGTATTATTTGTTCTTAAAACTTTTTCGAATTAATGATTGCACTAAATTTATCATCAAAGACACCTATGGATGTTCCACGATGTTTACGATTATTAGAAAATCAGTCACACACTATCCTATATGCACTTAAAATGAATAAACACCTAATATGATGTCATGTATGTGTCTAGGTTATTTTCATATTGGCACATTTTTACGAAACATTAACGAAGATGAGAATAAAGTACTAAACGATAGTGAATACATTATTGGGAAAATTTGCTTAATAGTAAATAATGTTAGGAATAAGGCAGTATTGTTATTGGCGACCTGGCGTTCAAATATTGTAGAAAGTTGTATAAAATATCTGAATATTAGAATTGTAACATTTTAATCTAGTCATACAATCTAATAATGCATAGAATGTTTTGTTATATATGTATATATATTTTCATCTGGAAGTAGCTCTAAGGCTATTAAAGAAACTTAACCTAGGTATTGTGTGTGTAGTATAGGTTATTTCTCATATCGGCACACATTTTACTAAATAATAACCAATGTAAGAAAAAAATAAAGTATTAGGTGATAAGATTTATAACACATAATTGGGAAAACTTGGTTAAAGCAAATAAAAGTTAGGAGGG